>NC_068405.1:11609883-11874883 GCF_023724105.1 Carassius gibelio | reverse complement strand
ATTGTGCAATGGTGGATCACTTTAATGAGTAAATGAGGAATCCACTGAAGGTGCTGAGGTTATCAGGACTGTCATAGATGGTGTAACCTGGGAGGAGTTTCACACAAACTACATCACCCACTTCCAGCTGCAGGACTGCTCCATTTGATGCATATCTATGCTGATTGTGATCACGCCACTGACCTACTGACACTATCTTCTGCCCATTTTTATGTAAACTTGCACCCAGTGATTGTCTGATTGTCTGACCACATGCAGTGAATCTGAAGTAGTAGACTCCTTTAACTGATGCAATGAAGAGACCTGCCATCGAGAAAATATCAAATGTAGAACGAGCATTATGAAAATTATAACTGGATGGTATCCTTTAAGCATGACATTGGCTATGTTTGGTCAAAGTACCTGTTGCTGGATTGTAGTTGTTCCCAATGTTTGTGAAGATGTTGTTAAATGCCAGTGTGACCTCAGTGCTCTGAGGACCTAAATCACCACGGATGCCTAGGTCTGCTGAAAATGCCACTTTTGGTTGTTCTGTGGATGGAGATTTTAAGCAGTTTTTACATACTACATAACACAAGCAGAAACAAAAATAATTATTTCAGAGTTATACAGCAATATTTATTGTGTGATAAAGGCTGCCTGTACATAATCCCTTAAATATTTCTATTAAAAAAGAAGAAGAATCATTTACCTTCATTTTCTCTCTTAATACCTTCCAGCTGGTTTTCAATTATCTTTATTTGACCAATAATCCCTAAAATTAATCAAATCATTAATAGATGCATAGGATCCATTTTTTTATGTGAAATAAAGTTTTTTGTTTTTTTTTCGTCCAAAATAACAGTGTCTTCCCCCAAACAAATTATGCTTCTTATCAATGTATTCATGCTTTATATTTTATTTCTATTTTTTTTAATATGTTTTATACATCTTTTTGTACATTGTAATTTAAAAAGAATGGCCGCATACACTTTTAAATACCTGCATTCTCTTTCTGCAGCTCCTGCATTTGTTCTGCCATTTCTATAAAAAAGAATGATCAAAGAATGATCTAATGAGTGTTTATTTAAATTACTTGTATCCATTATTTTAAATAATATTTTAAACTACTTAACTATTTAAAAGTTGACAAAAGAAGCAACCTCTAGTACTAACTTGCATTCTCTTTCATCGTCATGTCCAATTTGACTTTCAGCTCCACCACCATGTCTCTTATATCTCTCACCTCAGTCCAGATGTTGGGCTGGTTGTTTTTTCCATTAGACACAAAATCTTGCATCTCGGTTTGTCCATCAGTGAGCAGAAGACAGGACAGCAGCTGCAGGAGAACAACTCTCAACTTCATCCTGATACAGGCAAAACACTTGGGTTTATGAAAATAACACAAACTGGCATTGACATAGTTAATCATTAATAGCATTTAATGACACATATATTATCCATCCAATTACAAGGAATGATGTGGTATGTCATAAAATAAAGTCAAGCTCAAGAGTAAAGTCCAGTTATCTAAACCAATGAATGTATGTATGAATACAGGCTATGTATATATTGAAATGTTTATGGAAATAACAAATAAGGTACATGTATCAGCTTTTATATTTTGTGAGAGTTAATCATTGCTACTCAATATTGACACAGATGTTTCTCACCGGTATCAATAGAAATACAGAGTCAAATTTTAAAGTGAAGCCAAACTCCAGGGGTTAAAGGTCTGTTTCCTTCTGAAAAGTCATGTGAGTTTGAGGTTTTTTTTTTTCTTTCAATATAACAATAAAATAAAATAAAATAAAATAAAATAAGGCTTAATAACACTAGATGTCGCCCTTTTACTAAAAATGACAATCGGGATGTCACTCTTTAAGCAGGTTATGTATTTGATGATTTATATTTATATTGTACTTACTTATGGATTGATTGATTGATTTATTTTTACTTATGCTTTAGTTTATTTTAATGTAACTAATATATAAAAATACTTAATATGCATATATTAATTTGAGTACTACTTTAATATTAATATTTAATGTGAAATATAATGTATGTATGAATGAATGAATGAATCACTTAAAAACCTTGTGTTAATGTTTTAATATGTAATTTTACAATGTAATAATTAATCATTTTAATATTACCAAACAAGCAAACAAATACATACACACACACACACACACACACACACACACACACACACACACACACACATACATACATAAATGTTTGTATGCCAGGGTTAAAATAACTAAGATGGAGCTCTAAAGTCATTTACAAACATTAAACCTGCAACAATGTTTTAGCTGTGGCTATGAAATTAGGAATAGCTCTGCCTGTCTTGCCTGTATGGCTATTATCAGTTGTGTTAAATGTAAATAAAATGAACCTGCCTACTGCTGTGTCAGCGTCATCTTAGTGCTGCAGTCAAGTGCACTCTCTTGCCTGTGTGTGTCCCTGCCTGATGCCCTTGAGACTCAAAAGCAGCTCTTTAAAATGCACTGAGTGTTGCCAAGACTGGGCTGCAGCAAAATACTTGAAAACTCTCATTATGTGTCCCCTTTTAACTGCCAATTACACATTAATGTGGGCCCCGAGAACTCAGGTTTGTTTCACTAGAAATTTGGGTTTGTTTACCTTTTTAAATTAAAATACATCTTCAGATTGTTTCTACTTAGACACCAAATAAAAATGTCTTGCATCATCCAGACAATGAAGAGAGAAATAACAGGTGATTTTAACCACAAACAGGTCCTGAGGCGAAGAATTATATTCAGAATATTAGATCTAACCTTGATTTTCCACTGAAATTATTTTTATGTGTTCCTTTAACCTAATCAAAACCAAACTTGCAGATATTATTGAAGCTGTAACTCTCTGTGAAATAAAAGTGAAAACTTTTTAAGACAGACACAGACTGGCTAGAGATTTCATGGATGAGTGTGTGTGTGTGTGTGTGTGTGTGTTTATTTGTTTATTTGATTATATGTGATTATTTGTAAATGTAAAGAATAGCTGAAACAAAGGCCAGTTAGATAGTCAATGGTATCTAATAGTACACAAGTTTGTTTCCAGCACTATATGGCTTTAGATTATAAGCATCAGCCAGCCACAATAATTATCAAATACATTTTGTTGTTGTTGTTTTATTACGTTTAATTTACATTTCAAAAGGTTGATTGGTAATGATAATGGTACAAGTCTATTGGTAGATATTATATTCTTAAATTTGTTAATTTATTGTTATATATACATTTGGAATTATATTTTTGAATAAAAAAAATAATATTTATAGTGCTGGGTGAGTGAAAAAGAAAAATTTATTATTATCATTGTTGTTGTTGTTGTTGTTGGTAATAATAATAATAATACAAATACAATTTTGCAGCACTTTATCCTAAAGCAAAAATAAAATAAAATAAAATAAAATAGTGTGGAAATAGTTTTCTCTCAGAAATTACTAGCATTACTAGCCATTACTAGCATTACTAAAATTAATTTAATTTTTAATGTTTTAATTTTTTCAATTAAATTAAATTAAATTAAATGTTGCTTCTTTTACACCAAAACTTTATTTATTTTAAATAAAAAATATACGCTTGTAGTTACACAAATCAAACACCAGATGTGCGCAAGTGAGCTGCTCTGAAACCCCTCCTTCTGGGCGGATCTGCTGTAGTTAGACCCTCCCGCTTCCTCTCAGATTTCCTCCCATTTTCTCCCCCTTCTCCAGGCCCCACCCGACCATCTGCCACAAGGCCGACATTTCCTGCACTCCAGCTGCCAGCCCTGAGTTTATTCTCTTCCTGCTTTTCTGGGGCTAACAGGATGAAAGGATCCCATTCATCCATCTCCCCCCTCCCTCCCTCTTTCCTTTATTTAATCTCCCGGGAAACAAGCAAGTTTGAGGCAAAAGAGAATGCCGCATAAACACGCATGCTGTTCTCGCGCCAAGCGTCCACACGCGGGAAATGTATTGTTTGAGTTTTAAAGTTTCAAGAGACACAATGCAAAAACTTTTGACCCATGGAAAACATTTTTTTTTTTTTTCAAAACCACATATTTACATCACAGAACAACATGACAATTGAAAAATCTATCTATCTATCTATCTATCTATCTATCTATCATCTATCTATCTATCTATCTATCTATCTATCTATCTATCTATCTATCTATCTATCTATCTATCTATCTTTTGTTGTATTTATTTATATTCAGTAAATACTAGAGAAAGCGTGGTTAATACTGGATGGATCAGGTTTTCTTCACATTATGTTGAAATTCTAGGTCAGTCCAACCCCCTTCACTTTTGGCATCCAGAGTAAGTCCACTGCTCAAGACCTTTTAAGGAATGAAAAGAGTAAGACAGCAGAAAGAAAGATGAGAACAGACGGAACTAACATTGTTTCTCTTTAACTCCGTGTGGGGGAAGAGTGGTTAAATACAAAAGCAAATGTGGCACTTGGACATCCCAGTTGCATGATGACATCCATGTTATCAGCTGAACGTGTCCTTGATAAAGACAGAAGTGCAAAACTGTTGAGCACCTCTTTAGTACGCATATTACACTGCTTTACACAGTTTTCATGCTTTGAGCATGCATGTGATGATTACTATAGAGTCTGCTGATGTCTGGAATGATCATGTGGCTGTAGTTTAGTTTGTGCCCTGGGGTCTCTGGAAGTAAAATTAGATTTAAATTCCCATGTCTGTCTTGCGCTTCACTTCTTTTAGTGATCAGTAGGGGGCGCTATTGAACTATGGATGAGGGCTGTTTGTGTGTGTCTCCCCAGGAAAGTTTCAAACATTTCGCAGATGTTTTGTAACTTTAACACGCATCCTCCATGTTATCAAAATACCACAGTACTTTTGTCAAGAGATTTTATTCTAAATCAAATCCAAACTTTTACTTACTATCCCTTCTCTCCCCTCCCCCTCTGTATCATGCTTAGTCACTGCCTTACAGGCCCACTGACACAGAGTTTTAAGGGGGCTCTAAAAGGGACAGACACACACTGACTACCAAAACAATTTGTAAAGCGGTTGTGGTTTAATAAATTCAGTCATCTGTTTCTCTTCCAAGTGTTTTTGTGTAAGAAACAAAGAAGAGGCCACTGTGAAGAGTCATCTTTAAAAACACTTATTTCCAAAGCATGGAAAATTCCTTCCTCTTTGATATAGAAATTAATCATTAAAAATTAAATAAGAAATGTGTGCATATATAATATATAATATATATAATATATATATATATATATATATTTTTTTTTTTTTTTTTTTTTTTTTTTTTTTTATAAATAAAATACTGACTATGACCTCATTCTGTCTAAAGACCTTAAAGAGAGAGATTACAGAGCACAGGTAATCTTAGACAACATTTCTTAAGTCTTACATTTTATATAAAACAAAAACAATTCTCTGTGTTTGTGTGAGAGAGATGTAGGGGTTCCCTCGGTAAGAATAGCACTGAATGCAGCTGCTAGCTTGACCCCTATAGTGTTAGGTTATTCCTGGAACAGCTGTCAGATTGTTTCCGGAAGAGTGTGGGTGAATGGAAATGACTGGAACAGAATTAGAAGTGCTGGTCTTTTGTGCTCTTAGACTTTTAAGTAGGTTTAAAAATAAAATAAATAAATAAACATTTACTCCCATGCTACTCCTGTATGACTCGTTTCTTCTATGGAATATGGAAAATTTATTTTGAGTGTTTTTATTCCCTATAAAATGTTTGGTTCCCAACATATTTTATAAAATCATATTTTGTGCATTTAATTTTTTTTGTGTAAACTAAACGTTTAAACAATTTACACAATATATATGTGGATAATACGCACTGAAAAATACCTTTATACTGTTTTCTTGTCACATGTAATTCTGTAATCCTTTATTTATAACTTCGAAAAACAATTGTCTGGAGTTGGACTAAATGAAACCTGAATGCTCTCTTATTACCTTTCCCGGCCCCATGTAAATCATCTTCTAAATGTCATCCATCATTGTCAAATAAGTGTTTGCATTCTGGGTCACATATTTTGCAAATTTGCAAATAAAAGACATTATTTGCATCCACAATGTGTGTATGCCTTGCTGTGTTAGCTCTTTTAGGTTTATATGTGATTTTGTTCATGCACGTATATGTGCAAAACATTTTACTCTTCTACATTGTACCCTATCATATAACTAATATCATTATAGCTTGAAATGAGTCGTTTTAAAAGGGGGTTTTGAATGTCCTCCTCATTCATTCCTTTGCAGTTTTATTGTGAGGACAGTTGGGGGCACTCCAGTATCACAGTACATTTATTTGTGTTTTTTACAGGTGTGTGTTTGTGTAGTTGTGTGTCTCCTGTTTGTCTCTGTTTGTTATTAAAGACCTTGAAAAAGAGCCCTGCTGTTTTCTGGAGTCTGCAAACCCTCTTATCAGTGTAGGCCACTGCTGTGATCCATTTGTGGGATGTGGGAGCAAGATTATACAGGCATACTGGATGGATTCAAAATGTGTTTGGGAACGAGGTGAAGGCTCCTTGTTCAGTTTATCTGCTTAGGCCCAAAAGAGAGAACTCGTATCTCTCAAAGCTTCTTAAAACAAGCTACAATTCAAAATGGTAAAGGCTGATTGTGTATGAGAGGAGAGAGCAGGAAGGGGGGAAAGCATGAAAGCATCTAATCCACTTATTCTGCTGGAGTTGTGGGACTACACTGGTAATCTGGGACTCTGTACGAGCTTTGTCTGAATGTGTGAAGAACAGAGGGTCTCCGGTTTCTATGCGTAGAACAGCAGTGCAGAGACAATGCAATGTCCTTTATATTTGTCCTCTCTCTGCATTTATCCATCTTCGTTTCCTGCACATAAAATGTGTTTGTACACACAAACCATTCAATGTAAAAATGGCATTCAACAGTGTTACAAACCTAGAGAAGTAAACAATATAATGCTAGACATATTATTATTATTATTATTATTATTATTATTATTATTATTATTATTATTATTATTATTATTATTATTATTATTATTATTATAAACCAAGTGGTATGCATGTATGAAAGCATATATTTATTTAAAAAGGTATCCTCAATTTCAGGTCAAGTATATCACAAGTATATCACATTAAAACAATGTTAATATTAATATCAGTAACAATACTTTAAATTGAACATTTTAGTGATTTTTTTTCTTGACAAGAAAGGCTGCATTTAATCATTCTTTTAAAAAAAAAAAAAAAAAAAAGCTACTTTTTGTCTAATGATATGACATTTATACTTTTTGAGTTGCAAAATATTTTTGGCTGACTACTGTTTTTCTTTATTTTTATATCAAGGCATTGCCTATTGAATACATAATTCTACTGACCAGTGTTATTTTAGTATCCTTGAGACTTTCATGGGTTTCATAATTAGTTTTTATTTTTATATACTCTATTTTTATTTTAGTTTTACATTGCTTTAGCAATAAAGCTGTTTTTTTGCTATTTAGTTATTTTAATTTCAGTTTTATTTATTTTAGTACATCAAGTTAAACTAAATTAGCAATTTTGCCTTGGCAAGATGAAAAAAAAAAACGTTATCTTTCTTTCTTTCTTTCTTCATACAGTTTTGTATATAAACAGCATTTGGCTAATCAGTACATGACTTTATGGCTTACAGTACAATGACACTGTAATAGTAGCCCTGCTGCCGCTGCAGTCCTCATTTTCCCCCAGCTTTGCGTTCTAAATGCCCCATGAGTGTCTTTTCTGTGTGCCTGAGCACATCTGTTTCTACTCAAGCTGTCATACCCCACATTCCTGTGTGAGAGTTATGCCTTCTAGTCTCCCACACTTTCATAAACTAAAAATGCAGGCAACCTTACTTTGTATGATGAATTCATGTTACATATAATTAAACCTGAAAAATGTTTCCTTTAACATTTTCCATTTGTTCAGGGTGTTTTGTTACACATGGTAACAGGAGGAAATCATGGGGTGGACTTTTTCCTGGTTGATGAGTCGTCATTCATTTCCATCATTTTCTGGTTTGCTGGCCAGTGGAGAAAAGAGAAATGACAATTGAATGCTAGTGACTAATTTGTGCTGTGGTGTTTTTTTATACCTTTAAAGTTATAGACCACTTAGGTGTAGTTTTCTATCCTTACCAGTAGAGGTTAGTGTTGTTTTGTAAAGAGCAGAAATAAGAGCTTGTTTTAGTGTGATTGTGTATGTGTGTGCGCATTTGTGTGTTAGTAGGTCAGCTGCAACATCGCGGTGTGTCCTGTAGTAGTCAGTGTTGCTGGGATAGATGCATTCGGAGCTGTGTGTGACTGTGATTTTAGCCAGATGGTGCTGGTGTCGTTGCTTTAAGAAAAGTGACTAAATCAATTATTCTAAGTAGGGGGGTGTGTGTGTGTGTGTGTGTGTGTGTGTGTGTGTGTGTGTGTGTGTGTGTTTGTATATATATTTAGCATCTTTTATTATTGAACTATATATGTGTGTTTTTAAATGTTTTGTCATGTGAATTTCACAAAACATCAATGACAAAAAAAAAAACAAAAAAAAAAACAAACAAACAAACAAACAAAATTGTGAAAATCATGGAAACATATCAGTGCAGTATTGTTTGTGTATTATTTGTGCTTCATAAGAAGCCCGATTCTGATATTTTAAGAGTAGTATGCCCACTAGATGGGGTATAGGTCCTATACTGCTGTAGGAAAGTGCTGATGTCATGTGGAAGAGACCATCAGAAAGATGCAGTGGGGGGATTCGAACGAAACTGTGTCAGTAGGGGAATAATGTAAGTGTAGGACTGACTGCCCTAGAAAGCAAGCTTTGAGGAAGAAAGAGGGAGCACTTGATTCCATTTGATTGCGATTTGCAAAGCAGGGCAACATAATGTTTGTTTGACCTCTTTCCAGGTTATAAGGACATCTATTGCTGTTTAAGCAATGACTTTATGCTTTATGCTCATATACCAGGGATATGAATGAAAAGTCCATGATATTTTTATGTATGTCTCCATAAAGGCTTTTGTAATTGTTTTGTAATTATTTTAGTGAGGCTGCCTTTTCTAATTCGTTACGTTTTGATGGCTGATATGCTGGAAGTATTTGTATTAATGATCAAAAAATAAGATGAAAGCCTCATTGTGGGATTAACAGCGTTTTGTTGTTCTGAAACTTTAATAATCATGTGACTGTGCTTCTGGGGATTGATTTTATTTTATTTTATTTTTATTTTTTTTTATTTTTTTAACTGAGCCTCCATATATATTGAGGTTCTATATACCATATGTAGAATAGCACAGATTAAGGTAATCAGGTAAAATGTATACAATGAAGATATATAAAATATATATATAAAAATAAAATAAAAAAATAACTTTAAAAATAACATTAACGTTATTTTAAAAATAACATTAACTAATTACAAGTTGCTTATCAGCATTAATAGAATACTGAATATTTATTTGCACATATTAATGCCTTATTCTACATGCCCCCTTGAGTCTTGAATCTGACCCATACCTAAACTACTGCACATAGCTACCTTAATATCAATAAATAAACACAAACTATTACTTCATTGAGAGGAAACACTTAGTTAATAGTGAATATGTGTTTCTTAATTTAAAATGTTATTCAATTTTTGAATAAATTGAAATTTATTTATTCAACTTCTATTAATGTATTTTTCAATTTATCTTAATTTAATTAATATTTTCTTTGTTTATATATATATATATATATATATATATATATATATATACACATATATAGTTAAATGTTTGCATAACATTCCTACAGTTAATATTGTTATTAAGACTATTTCTAATTTTTTTCATTTTGAGTTTGCCATGAATATAGCCTTTGCTGATATGAAGTAAAATGATAAATAAATAAATAAATAAATAAATAATTAAATAAAAGGTCATCCGGTAAAGGAGGTTAGGGTTGTGCCATCTGTTTTCATTACAGTATTAGTGTTTTCATCCTTATCTTGCCTCCTTTCGGTCACATGATCACTAATCGCCGTGTTTTTGTTTGTGGTCTTCCTAAGATATCTGGATGGCAGACTGATGGGGCGAACAGCCTGATGAGCCAGACTGGAGTCTTTATCAGATTACAGACCGTATTAAACGATCTGCACAGCAGCACTGCCGGATGAGTGTCATCTCACGGCAGCATCAGATGTGATTGTATCTCAACCTTACCAGAGGTCAGCGTATCTGAGATTTCTTCAAATTTGAAATTACTTTTTTTTACATAATAATAATAATAATAATAATAATTATAATTATAATTATGATTATGATTATGGTTATGATTATTATTATTATTATTATTATTGTTGTTGTTTTAAGTTCATAAACACTCTCAGTCTTTAACAGCACTGTAAACCATAATGGTCAAAATAATAGAAAGCTTTGAATAGGGCTATATAAGCTTACTAAGATATTTTAAGTTAGTAAGAATTAACTTGAGTAAAAAATACAAATCTGCCAGTTCTGGCTAATTTTGTCCTAAAAGAATAGATGATTTTGATATTATATTCCTTTATTATAGATATTCATTTAAAATATTTGTTAGTACTCCTGTGCTCTCTTTAAATCAGTCGGTATGTGTGGCCACAGGCTTGTTTTGCAAATAAGCAAAGTGCTATTCTTGGTGAAAATCGATGTTGTCTTTAGTAGAGTCTGAATCTTTACCTCTTTTATATGTGTGTAAGTTTTTTTGCTGCCAGAATGGTCACATTTAAAGGTACAGGCTTAAATGAATGTATTCCACACTGCTTCCTCCTCCCGGACACACTTCCCTTCTCTCACAAAATCCGGATCCCTTTCTGTCTCCCCAACAGCTTTGTGTTGGAGAACAAAGGCTGAGCATGTGCCACTTCAGACAGCCTGGCCTGCTGTGCTCTGTGTTGGAATGGAGCCGCGTGTGTGTGTGTGCGTGTGTGAATAGTGTCTATAGGTCATATACCAAAATGCCATCAGTCTCTCAGTGAAAGAGACATCTGCACAGCCACCAAACAAAATAACAATTACCATCATAATGGCAGTGTGTTCACGCTTAAACACAAGTACTAAATAATTCAGCACTTTCTGTAGAGCCAGTGTGAAGCAATTTACTTTACTCCAGTATTGATGAGCAACTAATAAACCTGAATACACCCTCAAACTTCTCTACAATTTTCCCATGTTTGTTTCAAATTAAGATAGTTTAGAAATGTACTTCTACTTAATCTAGTTTGTGATTGTAAATTAACAGTTTGGTAATGCTTTTGCCTTTCTTATATATTTAAAATCTCTCTTTAACTGAGTGACCTACTTTTATATGTCTGTCTTCAGGGCAAAGTGGTGTAAAGTTTTATTCCCCTGCGTATCAAGGCTTCACTCACATTATATCAGGCCATTTGTGCAGAATTCAATTAGTGTTTTGCTTTTTTTTTTCATGTCTGAATCATAACACATTGTTCCTCACAGGAATGGGGTGTAAATGGAACTCGAATGCTGTCAAATCCCAGAATAGAAACTCTAGAAACATCTCTGAAGTTTAGAGACACTGCATTTTATATTCTTCTTCTTCAGTACATGTAGTGCTATAATAAGCCTGTTTTACCCAAGAGCAAAGCAGATAGAGGTAAAGAGAGAATTAATGTTCACGATCACGGGGTCTTTGTCCTGGTTCACTCAGGCTGTGTTTGTGAACAGATGGACCATTAGTGCACTCAAGCTTTACATCTGCACACTTCGAGCCTGGAATAGAAATAGCCAGTGGATTGAAGGTGACGTCACCAATGTCTTATATGACCAGGATGAACAGTAAAAGAGTGCATGAGACCACATCACCATAAACACATGCACAAGAATTATGCAGATAAATATTGTTTACAGCATATTTAAACTGCAATGCTCCCAAGCGCCGCTAGTGAGCAGCACTAGCAATTCTCTCTTTATTCTACACCCCTCCTCGTTGTTTTTCCTTTTGTCCTTCAATTCTCTCCTTTCTTCATCTGACATGTTTTTGTTTGTTTGTTTGTTGTTTTTAATCTGTAGTATTTTTTCTCGTTTCTCATGCTTTGTCTTCTTAACTGATGTGACTGTATTCTCTCTGTTACTGATATTATTATGTAATATTTTTTTTTTTATGATTTCACATGTGATTTCACACAGTTTTTCACACATATCTGACCTAAATCAGACATCTGCTCCATCAGCTGTGGCCGCTTGACAGATTCTCGTGACACTACCAGCAAACTGTTCACCTTGGCACTCGGGCAATGACATACGCACAAAACAGTCACTGCAGTTTTCCTCTCTGATCTTCCCACCGAACATTGTGTTATCTGGGTATAATGCCGTCAGTCACTGCCTCTTTTACTCTCCATGTTTCCCACCCAACCATCCAGTTCACACATACTCAAACAGCATGGCATATCAAGGGTTAAAAACCCCAACCCCACCCTTTCAGAATCTTACTGTGACCTAAATAATCCAAAATGGCTGCTGAGCAGCTTCATATATGAAAATGTATCTCACCCCTCCGTTTCTGGTTTTCCATCCATCTCCCTCTCTCTCTCTCTCTCTCTCTCTCTCTCTCTCTCTGTTCTTATTCTGTGTCTACGTTCATTCATTACTGCATGGACATGGCTTGAAATCATTTTGATGTGCTTTACATGTGATAATTTACCATTTTTGAGTGATCAAAAGCTAACTTTCATTGCTGGAGGTGCATTTTCATACAGAGAGATATATGAGGATGTTGTCAGCAGATTTCAAGTGCTGTGGTCTCTGTCAGGAGCATGGTGTTAATAGCAGGCACATTCGCTGTGTGTGGGTGTGCGGGTCTGGTGTGTGATCAGTGTGTCTCACAGTGTGTTTCTCTGCAGGGATGAGCTCTGTTAATCCTCTGTCTCTGAGCTTAACACTGATGAGATCAACCATTTGAGTTATTTATTTTATTTTTTTCAGCACGTGCATTTGGACGTTCGACCTCAGAATAGCAAAATGTGTGTCAAGGAGTTTTGAGCAACATATATATATATAAAATAACCCTGTTTTCTCCATTGTTTGCAGTGTTTGCTCATCTGCAATACGATTATAGGACATTTCCTATCAGATGTTAAATGGATGTTTATTAGATGCCTTTAAGATGTTGATGATTTAGAATGTATTTAAAACTTACATCTTATAGATCTATTTGAGTTTTGTACACAGCAGATGCTTTCCAGATCAAATGATCTTTAACAGACATCGTACAGTACTTGTGCTATCTGGGTTAGATTTGTCTTGTGTTTGAAAAAAAATTGTTGGACAATTTGGATTTTATTCCTCTACCAATCTCTGTCAAACATCTAGAAAGCATTTCTGCCTGGATGGAAATTTTTTGAGGAGGGATTAAGATCTTCTCAAATTCACCCGGATTCTAGCACAGTTTTACAGTAGTGACATCTGGAAAATGGTTATTTATGGCTGAAATGTGCTTTGATAATTCTTAATACATGCGTTTTGTAACATAATATAACAATGCATTTAGAACTGTGAGCATCTAAAAAAAAAAAATAATAATAATCAGATGATGCTAACCCTGAATCAACAAACAGAACTAACAATTATCGCTACATGTGTGACTGCATCATATAATAATTATGAATTAATAATATTAATGATGTTCATCGTCTAGCTGACTGTCTTGTATTATTTTTTTCTAAAAATCCTGTCAAACGTGCACAAACTGACAGTCACCACCATAAGCTACTACTAAATATTTTCTGTAAAGTTGCTTTGTAACGATTTGTATTGTAAAAAGCGCTATACAAATAAACTTGAATTGAATTGAATTGAATTGAAATTGAAATTGAATTGAACTGAATTAGCTATATTTCATATAATTTCTTTGTTAGTGGCAGGAATAAATGAATTTAAGATGCAAACTTTACATCAGCAGAACTGAACAGTGTATGTATCAGATGTCAGATTGATGTGATCATTGTTTAGTTGTTGACGCTAAAAAACAGGTCAGTCAGATAACTTGCTCTTCAGGTAGTGTTAAACAGCTAGTCTTGTGTTTCTAACAAATAGTATAATTGTATATCAGTGGTTCTTAATGACAATTTTCAGACAGATTAATATTTTTGTGTGTTAACTGTTTAATTGTAATATTTTATATTTTAATGGCTTCATTTTTTTTCTCAAGGTTGATGAAATGCCTGGGGTCACAGCCAGATCAGTCTGTCTCCTCTAAATTGCCAAGCGATTGCTTCAGTCATCACTTAAACACATTATTCAGCTTAAGGGCACAGATAGCCAATCAGCTATGAGAACTGGATGTAGCTGTTAGCTGATTGGAGGAAGTGTGTGGGAGTCTCCAGGTAAAACAACTCACCCTTGTGAGAGAAACAAGGTCCCTACTGTTGTCTCCCCTTTTGTTGAAGTCAGCAACATTAGATAGATAGATAGATAGATAGATAGATAGATAGATAGATAGATAGATAGATAGATAGATAGATAGATAGATAGATAGATAGATAGATAGATAGATAGATAGATAGATAGATAGATAGATAGATAGATAGATATTCTTTATTCTTTTTTGATGAGCATAGGAAGTCTGTTCATCTGAAAAGACGTCTTCATCCCTGTTATTTTACAGTCACCCTCATTAGCCTTTATGAGAGCAATCGCAAACACACGCTTCAGATTACATGGCTGTGTGTAAAGCGTGTACAGTGTGGAATCACACTTGCATGGCTGTTTAGAGCAGAACCAAAGAGAGAGGCATCTTATCTCATCACTCTGCCCTTCATCTGTCAGTCTGTCACAACTCAATTAGCTTCAGGCTAACCCCACAAAATGGCGTCCGTCACCTCATCATCACCTCATGTTCACATTCAAATACAGAGAAGCCAGTGGATGTGATAACAGTGGTGGTTTACGAATGGAGTGACTGCAAGTGAACTAAATAAATATATGTTTTTGCATTAGATATCAAACCTTGTGGCATGCATTTCAAAGAAAGTTCACACTTCTTTTAGACACTTCCTGGATGTCAAATATTAGTGGAACACGTTCACAGTTGCTCTGCTTTTACTTAATACAGCCTCTAAAATGCAGTTTATTGCAGAAATGGCTATTACTGTGATGCTATTAGATTCATAATTAATGCATATGTGCAGAAATACATTCGGGGCACTTGAATTATGTCTGAAAATGAATCACTGGTTATGTGAGCAAAGTATTTCCAGTGGTAGGTGATATTGTACAGTTTCCGTTTGATGTATGTTGTGTAAGGATTCACCACATTACCGCCCACACATAATTCATGCATGAATCGCTCCAGGAAAAAACACCCACTTTCTGCTGCACGATAGTTTAGTATGTGAATGTAGGGCAGTTTTCATGGTCATAGTCAGGGCTGATGTGATTGATATGATGACAGGCTGGGTCACTGTGTGAGGTCACATCCTCTTGAAGGCTTCAGGCTGTGCGTATCAGTTTGATCAACTGTATGAGTATCTGTTACTTTAGGTTTGTCTGATCAAGCTGTGTGCATCAGAGCGACTCGCTGACTGACAGAACTAGATTACAGTATATTGTCTCTCCCTTTTTCTTTGCCGGCTTGTATCGACTGTGACATCAGTCCAGTCAGTTGCTCGACCCACAATCAGACGGCAGGGAGGCGTAATCAGGCTACATAAAGGAATAGGGGAGGGCAGGCCCTGCACAGACAACAACACATTTCTCTAGTGACCGACTGAACGGTTAAGCCCTACCCACGCTCACCCCCTCACCCACTCACAGCTGTTTTGCCATGATTATTAAAATATGAAAAAAAAAAGAAAAACAGAGATTTTTTTTTTATTTTTATTATTATTTTTATAGCACACACATCAGAGAATAACACACTCTATACAAATTTGTTTATATAAGCACTATATACAATGGACCAGCATGGTTTATTATATATTTTCCTTATAGTTTCCTCTTTGCTGTGTGTAAAATGAAAGTCTATGCCTGTATTTGACAGATTTGGTCAGATTTGGGAAAAAAAAAAATCAAGTGTTGTACTAAACATTTTTCACTTTTGTTTTATCTGATAATGGCATTAAAGATTAAATGAACTATTAAATTAGCTCATTCATGTTAGATATCATGAACTAGAAATAAACAAAAAAATTTGTCTGCAATGGGTTCAAATAATTTATCAATATATTATTATTATTATTATTATTATTATTATTATTATTATTATTATTATTATTATTATTATTATTATATACTTATGTGTTTCAATATACATGTATAAATATATAATTACATTATCAATGTAATATAACATTATTAATTATATAAAATTATTTATAAATCAGGTTGTTTCATTATTGTCTGTTGGTTACTTCCTATAAGTTCATAAGAGATGATGTGAATCTAATTAATGCATTTTGATAAAGATTATATGTGGACATTAGTAAAATAACACAATGGTAAAAAAAAATAATTGCATATCAATAAACTGTTTAAACTGTACTAGTAAACTAGTACTTGTTTCTATATACATTTATAAATATATAATTACATTATTAATGTAATCTAACATTATTAATTATATAAAAGTTATTCATAAAATATGTATTTTTGTTCATTGTTAATTCATATGAATTCATAAGAAATTATATCAAACTAATTTATACATGTTGAAAAAAATATGTAAGAATTAGAAACAAAAACAGTAAATGTTCACAAAGTAAATTTCAGATAATTAATTTATATTATTATTATACATTTATATATTGCACACACATCCATTTATATCTCTAATATAACAAATTAGTAAATGTTAACAAATACATTTAATATTATTGTTGTTGTTTTTATACAAAGGGTATTTTTATTATTATTTCTGTTATACTATAAATATTATATACAAATATATTAAACTACATGTATTATATTGTGTAATTAACTTTGTATTGTATTGTGTAATTAAATATTATATACATTATATCTGTAATGTTACCTTATAGAATCTTATTGTAAAGTGTTACAAATTAAATAAACTATTAGAGATTTAATTGAAAAGAATCAGTTGACATTTTCTTCCTCATTGTAATTGACACAGTATAAAAATAAAGATTATCCTTTTATTGCAAGCTATTTTCATTCCACTGTTCACCCTACGAAATGTCGTCATCCCTTCTTTGTCTGTTGCCATAGTTACCTTGCTCCTTGTTCATGATGAGGTTCCTCTCCCCCATGTGTGTGTGTGTGTGTGTGTGTGTGTGTGTGTGTGTGTGTGTGTGTGTTTGTGGTTGTGTGTACATGCTGCAGGCATCTCTCCATGCGTGCCATACATACTTTGATACCTGCTAGAAAAAAAAGAAAAAAAAAAGACAAATAATAAAATAATAAAAGCCTGCAAGGAAACATGAAGGAGATATTCAGAAGAAATATGATCAGAAGGAGTAAAGGGGGATGGTGCAGACCGACAATAATCTTCTTACACTGATGCCACACTGTATGCAGCTTTAAACATTATAGTTTTTGGCACAGAGCTAAAAGAAAGACAATAGACTTAGTGGGTTGCATATGATTATTTTCAGTACATTTCCTACTCCACTGACCTGCAAAATGCTCACAGCTGCTGCACAGGTGGGTTAAGCTCGGGCTAGAAGCCTGTGGTAGTGAAATGCATACTGGCACATAGCTTTAAGGATGCAAGGTTGCTATGGAAACGGCCACGGTGGATGGAAGTGGGGGACAGAGCAGTTTTATGAACCCATGCTCTGCGGAGCCTCTGCGGTCTATGAATATTATATAGGACAAGGACCCACTCCACTGACAAGAATCTATAAATATAGACAGCCTTTGAAAGAAACTGTATAGCAGAAAAAAAGGAAGGTATTTGGGAGAAAGGAGAGAGAGAGAAAGAGGAAACTGCTGGTGGTGGTATACAGGAAAAGCTGACGTCATGTTGCGCTAATGGGGCAACGAAGCATTGCTTTTCTTAGACGACTTCATGAATCTTTCACACCCCTTGCAATCTGCTAAATGCCTAAAGGGAAGAAAGGACAATTTTCTAAGTTTCATGTTTTAGCTACAGTTGCTGGTGGTGATTTTCTAGACGTCTATATTTGATTCTGTTACTTCAGCCCTGAATTGTCCCTTCACAAAGAGTATGATTGACAGGTAATCTGACCAGTCATAACATAGATTCCACCATTGTGTCCGACAAAAAACTAATTAGACAGAAAAGTAGATTATCTTTGGTGGACTTTAACATGAAAAAATGATGTGTACTGACGTCTTTCCACGGTTGCAATAATACCTTCTGATGTTCATTTATGTTTATTTTGTAAATATAAAAATATGATCGGTTCACGCACGGCTTGAATTGAGGTGCTACAGCGATCTGTCATGACTCATTAAAGAGCCACAAAACTATATTTATTGTTTGAATTTCTTACAAAATGACAGTTTGAAACCTGAGACCTAGTTTCATACCAGAAGTAACCTGCACTGTCTTGTCTGTCTCCTCTTCGCTTTGCCAAGTATCTTTCATACTGCGTGAGACAATCATGTGTAGCGAGAGAGTCGGATATATCGGACATAGCAACAGTAACTAAAGAGGTTTTTTGCAGGTTTTTTTTGTGAAGGCACAGTTGACTCATTGTTTCCTTGTTGATTTGTATATGATTCATTTCCTTTTGGATTTCATCTTTCTCTACCAATCCTCATGACCAGATGAAGAGAAAGACAGTCACTCCACCCCCCTCCTGTTCTCTTAAGGTCTCAAAATGTCTTTTTGGATGCTCAAAATCCCTGTGTTGGGGGGCGGGCTCGGCTAACAGCCTTGTTTCCATGGCAACGGCAGCTGCAGGGTTTTTTTTTTTTTTTGGAGGCTGTTGACTCCATATTCCCTGTGTGTGAGCAAGGTGGGGGGAGGAACGGAACGGTGGGGTGGGGTCCGGGCGCTCGTTCGCCTGGCAGATGGAGTCCTTTTATTCCGGCTCTTGTTTTCCCACTGAATGACTTCAGTGCTGTCTTACAAAGCAAAGAGATGCAACAAATCTGCATCCAAAAAAGAAAAATAAAAAAAAAACACCAAATCATCCGGCATGCGGTTCTGTGAGCAAATTATTGTAGCTCTTTTGAGAAGTACATTAGAGCCACCTGAACAAGTTATTTTTAAAGTTTGAATGATTTGAAAGAAACTATCTGCTGAGTGTGAAGGACATTATTGGTCAGCTGATCTATTACGAATAATTATCTGCAGTGTTCTAAGAGGAACCGACCTTTCCCTGATGGAATGACCGGTGGCTCTGTGCAATGGCAGCTGAAAAGACCATCTGCCCTGCTCATGCGTAACAATGCTTCTGTTTGTGCGGGGCATTTACTGGCAAGGCCACGTGATTTACAGGCTCTGATCAATGACTTTGTTTATGCAGGCAGCTCTGATTGAACCGCCTAAACGGTGCCATTGAATGTTGCCAGATAGTGAAGCCTTTGATTTATGTATGTATGTATTTATGTATGGAAAAGTATTATTTGGAGCAATAATAAAAAAATAAAAAAATAAAAATAAAAATAAAAATAATAATAATAATAATAATAATAATAATTATTATTATTATTATTATTATTATTATTATTATTATTATTATTATATTTTTCTATATATTAATAATAAACAACATATGCCTTAGATTCATTAAATGTTTGTTAATATAAGTTTTTTTTTGTTTATGTTGTTTCATAGTAGATATCAAAAGGCATTTAAAATGTTACAAAATTTTATTTCAAACATATACTGTTGTTTTGAACCTTATATTAATTAACAAACCCTTAAAAGAGCGACTTTTAAATAAATACATAAATGAGCAGCATAACTGAATTCAACATTAATAATAAGAAGAAATTATTCTTGAACAGCAAATCAGCATAGATAGATAGATAGATTGGTTGGTCTTTCATGCCGCCCTGCATGTGATTTTGTTGAGTTGCTGATTTTCTGCAGAATCTCTGTGGCAGAGAGGAAATGGAGAGTTTAGTGCTGAAGCAGCTGCTGTCTTGGAGTGCTGCCCGTCTGAAGCAGTGTGTTAATGCTATCATGTCCTGATACAACATCTTAGACAGATTATGTAGGGACAGCTTTTTATAGCTACAACACCTTCAATTGGATAGTGCAAACAATAATGGCAGATAGATAGTCCTTATTATTCTGATAAATAATATATCTGATATATAGGATATCTAACCTCTAATCTGCTTTTTTGTTGGTTTATTTAAGGCTAAGACTGTGTCCTATCTAAAAACTGAGCTAATGGAATTGTAAGAAATGATTTTGTATACTGGATATTTCTGTTCACCCCAATGAGGTCAGTGATTTGTGTTGTTTGCTGTGCATGTGGAGGCTGTATTATGTGCATCTCACACGACTGATTCTGATCGCATGCTGCTGTTTCTCAGAATATTGGAGTCCTTCTCTCATCACCAAGGCAACGGCTGCAGTTGTGTGAGATGACGGCCATTTTGTGGGGGAGAGGAAATGGCTTGGCTGAGAGCAGGTCTGCTTTAATGAAATGGAGGGTTAAACCTTTAAAGAAACTCATCTAATTTGACCATGTTCTCGGCTTTACTTGATACAATCTATAATGTGATTGTGTAAGTGAATCCAAGATCGCGTGACCTTCACTTCAAACCACTCTCTGGACCGGAGGTAGCATTACTAGTTAAGTCAGTAGTCACTTTAACATAGAAACCTACATTATTGTGTGTGGCTGACACTTTGTTCATAACATTTCAATATATGTTGGTTTGTAATAGCTGGTGAGTCAGGTGAATACATGTTCTATGTGTTTTTTTTTTTGTTTGTTTTTTAACCTGAAAATGAGAGCAATAATTTCCCCCACAATTCATTTAGACAAAGCAGCAATTACTCTTAATGTCCCTGAACGTACGAATAGCAGATTGGGTTAATGGTTTTGAAAGTAATTAAATATTTCAAATGCTTTAATATGAGCAGGTGTTTAAGATCTTGCATGGGCTTTAGAATACATCAGCCAGTTTTATTCATCTTTTGATTGGACGGTTTTCTGGAAAGTCTTCAGTTAGTAGTAATGTGAAGAGTCGTGTTTCTCTATCATTTGGAGTGCCTCTGTACACGTAGGCTGTGTCTCTGCTATATATGGATACACCAGAACAAGAGCTGATGCCCTACTTCGGAAATCTCTGCAGAGCTCCTTCCTTCTGACGCCAGCATTCTTATTCTTCTTTCTGACCTGAATCAATAATGATTCTTTAAATGGGTCACAAACACATCCTGAAAACAAATCAATGCACATTGTATTTCTTTTTACTGCATTCATAAAACAAAGTATATAAAATATATAATAATAAATGAAAACAATTATATATACAATATATATATATATATATATATATATATATATATATATATATATATATATATATATATATATATATATATATATATATATATATATATAATTGTTTTTATTTATTATTATATATTTTATATACTTTGTTTTATTAATGCAGTGCAAAGAAATACAATGTGCATTGATTTTTTGATGTGCATTGATTATATTTTTTTTAAGTTATTTTAATTTACTGTTTTCCTGAATAAAAAAAAAAACAAAAAACATGCAACTGTTTAATACATAGTAATTCATGAGTTTCATGACAATGACCTTAAAATATAAATGTGATTATGAGTCATTAAACTTGTTCATAAACAACCATTCAAAACTTAGACTCTTAAGCTTGTAAAGGGTGCATTTATTTAAGAAAATAATAATAATAATAATAATAATAATAATAATAATAATAATAATAATATTGTGAAATATGATTACAATTGAAAATAACTATTTAATACTTTTTTCTTACAATAAATGTCCAGGAACTGTATTTATTTTATTTTATTTATTTATTTATATATTTTATTGCCTTTTAATGTCACTTTTGGTCAGTTTGTTTAATATTTGCAGAATGAAAGTAGCAGTTTCTTTTAAATACCTTATAGACCCCAACTTTTTGAATATAGTTGGATATGAGTCGGATGTCCACAACTGTGTTCACAGACAAAGCAATTCCAAAAATACAGCTCAGCCGTGACTGTGAGTTCTGACAAAATTTTATTTCAAATGTAAGTGTTCCAATAATAAAGTAAAACATAAATCAACAGCAATATAAATGTTAGCTAACAAAAACAAAAAGGGTAACATGAGGTGCTAAGCATTTCTTTAAAAGGAATCACAGCCAAATACAGGAAAAGTAGCCAAGCAGCAGACATACATTTATATATATATATATATAGATAGATAGATAGATATTCATAGTCAAACAGACAGAAGTGGCATTCCAGTATCATTACCGACTGATTGGAATTACAAGCACAGAAAAGTACAGCAAGATGTGGGGAGGGGTGGTACTCTAAAGACAGTAAGTATAATATGTTATCTTTCAAAGTTTTAGGTGACTGGAGAAAAGGAAAGTTCAAAGTGTAATCAAGGGGGAAAACCACAAAAATATGCACATACTGCACAAGCCTTAAGCTACGATTGCGTGTTTTCAGAAGTTGTATATGTACAGTTTGGTTAGTTAATGATTTTGAAGGTTTTCTTCCTACAACACTACACTTGATCTTTTTTCTATCTTTTGTTGTTGTTGTTGTTGCTTTTTATTAAAAATACTGAAACATTCCTGTAACAGCCAGCCCTTGTGGCTCTAATGTTTGTACAGACAGGTTACACATTTTATATACACTATGGTTGGTGCAGAACAATGGACAGAATCCTTCCATCTAAGATCCATTCAAGTACAGTGTTGCACTGAAGTTAGTCATTAGTCTTTCCACATGTTCATTCTTTGTTTCTTTCTTTTTAATTTACTTCAAGTTTTCCATTAACTCTTAGTGCATTTACTTTGACAAAAGATTGAGATAATCTTTTCTTGCATTTTTAGGATTCTTTTACCAAGCTAACAGGAAATAAATGCAAAGAATAGTTAATGTTGTTAACCTAACATTCAGCTCTGCTTAACTAGCTATTAAGAAGTTAATGAAGACTGAATCTATTTTTAAATACCATGCCAACAGTGTCTCACCGAACATAAATGTATCCTCTTACCCCGAGATCTAATTAAATTAACTTTCTTGTGCCCTCTTTTTTCTTAGTATCCCCATTTCACTGCATAGTTCAGCTCAAAACCTTCATCCAGTCAAGGTGACAGTTGTGGCACATTGTTAAAAAGCCTACAAGCGTTACATTTTGTAACCACAAGAAGCATCTACTTTGCATCGAGAGAAAAAAAAAAATCACAAAAAGAAGGCTGAAACATGACATTTAGAAAAAATAAAAGAAGAAATGTATATTTTCTTCTTGTTTTAGTAAAGCTATTTACAGGACAGTTATCTGAAGAGCTTCAGGGATCTGAACACACCTCCTCTTGTTCAGTCATTCTTTCTGTTTCAGCGACAGCAAAACAGTAAATACTTCATTTTTGGGGTTATTGAGTAAGATATTGTAATACAAGTCAAAATACAATAAATAAAAATGAGGAAATCTAAGACAAACAAATAAAAGCCTCACTAAAAAAGAGCCTTAAATCTAAAGATGGTTGATTCTTTAAACAAACCTTAAACTGTTTGTTTAAAGAATCTTTTTTTTCTTTTTCTTTTTTGAGGGGAGATGCTCAGATCCTTGCGACATATTTCTGCAGCTCTGATAGTGCTTCCACGCTTCTGTCTTACTTCTTGTCTTTCTTAGTAGGCTTCTTCTTGCTGGCGGGCGTCTGAGCTGCCTTGGGGGCTTCGACAGGAGGAAGGGCTTGGGGAGGGGGAAGGGCCTGCTGGGGTACCTGCTGCTGAGGGTTGGCCGTGAGGGTGGCGGTGCTGCCTGGGATGTAGACGTTCTGGCGGTAGTCTGGGCCATACTGTGGATTGTAGCGAGGGCCGAGAGTTGCAGCGGCTTCACTTGCTTCTGAGAGGAACGTTAGGATGAGAAAGAAAGAGGAAATAGAAGGAGGTATAGAGACAGGAAAAGAACAGGAGACAGAGAGATGGAAAAGGTTATAGATGGGTTGGTTCGGCACAGAGCTCATAATTCAGTCACTCAGAAACCGCATTGCAGCTCCCTTAGTGACCTGCTTCTGCCTGCCCATCCCCCCATGCATTATGTATGCCGTAACATCGACACACATCACATACTCAGCAACGTGCTTAGAGAACTGAAGACATGTATATACAGGAATAACACAGTGAAAACATTTTCACAGTTCTTGTGAAATGCATTGCAAATGTAAGTGGCATCGTCATCTAACAGCAGTGAGGCAGTTCTGCCTTTGTTACCACATCAAAAATCTGTTCCTTTTTTCACAAATTCATAATTAAATTGTAGTCATGAAATTGTTAACCTAACCAAACCCACACGTTAAAAAGAAGTGCACTTAACAGTACTGAACTTGTAGTGTACTGTACATACAAGCATAAATTCTAAACAGCAGATTTACATGATATTAATTAAATAAAAGGCTACTTAAAGGGATAGCTCACACAAAAAATAACCACAACTATGACATAATTTACTCGGCCTTAAGTTGCTGAGTTTCTTTCTTCTACTGAACACATTGTGTAGAATGTTGGTATCCAAACAGCTGATGGTAGCCATTGACTTCCATAGTATTTTTATTTTTTTCATACTATGAAAGTCAATGGCTACCGGCAACTGTTTGGATAACCGCATTTATGTTCAACAGCTGAAGAAACTCTTACAGGTTTGGAACAACTTGAGGGTGAGTAAATGATGACCTATGAACTATATATAATTTTAAGTTTACTCACAAAAAAAAAGAGTAGATTTCGTGACTGTTTCGTAAAACACTTCAGATACATTAAAAGAGCACAGACTGTCATCTAGGCTAGAGAACAACATCAGTACAGTCATTCTGACTGCAGCTGTGGAGAGGAAAAAGGCTCCTTTGTCTCTTTACACTCAACTAATTTGACTCTCTAACAGTCAATAAATAGTGAGATCCATTTTACTCTGGAAGACACACTCTCTCTTCTCTTTCTTCTCTCACTCACTACTTATCTCCCTCTTTCCTTACATCATCCAGTTATTACCGGTCTTCAGAATCTAATCTTGAGTACTGATACATCCAATACAATATATGTGGACATACTTCCCTGCTGTAAAGTCCAGCATATGATGTGTTTTGGATGCTGCTGGGCTGATTTGCCCCCAACGGGTTCCTTAATTAGCTTAATCAGTAAGATTATCATGAAATTTTAGCTTGTAAAGCTGATCAGCATGAAGGATATCTCTGGCAGATTTTTTCTTCACTTTATAAGGAAAATGTTTATCTTGTTGGCTATGCTTTTATTTCTGGTTCGAGTCTGTGCTAATGCTTTCTCCTCATTCTCTTATTCGCTCTCTTTTTAAAAAAGATGGAATAATAAGTGAGATTGAGATTCACCGTTCACTGCTGCCATCATCGCCTGGAGCTGTTCAGCTTCGGTAGGGGGGTTGGGCCACGGTCCTGTTCCTGCGATCACGCCAGCGCTGGCACCTGCCTCATCAGGACGAGCTCCAGCCCTATATGACAGAGAACAGGGTTAGTGACTCAACACACACTCAAACACATTCATGGTGCTTTTTACTCGCATTTCTCCTCTCACACATATATGAGAACAGCAGCCACTGGGTTTGCTAGCATAAATGTACCCGTTTCATTAGCTGAGACAGCCATTTTGTGTGACAGGGCAGGACAGTGCAGTGTAGTCTGAAAATGGAAGCTAAAGTCGAAGAAGCAGTGGTAGACATGAAGTAAACAGACAGATACATTGATCAGAATACAGTTGTGTCTGTTTATACCATGTGGCTTGACAACAAATACACTTTGCCCTTCAATCAAGTCACAATTAGCATTATTTAAAGGGTTAGCGCGCCCTATTTTTTTTTTTTTTTTTTAATTACTCACCCTCATGTTATTTCAAACCTGTATAAACATTATTTTCATCTGTAAAATGCTAAATAGAAAATATAGTGCCTCGCATATCCAATTCATATGCAGTCTAGTATAGACCAGATATATATAAATAAATGAATAAAAAACACCTAAACAGCACTCAAAATTGCATCCTTGGAAAATGTTATTAGCTTAGCAACGTTTCGGTCAATTGATGTTCTCAGGCTTATAAAACATGTAAACATATCAGCAAATGTAAATTTGAGTATTTACAGTGTAGATTTTTTTTATCATTATTATTTAATTAAACAATTGTCATAAAGGTTTATAGTTTGTCCCTCAAGCTATTGTCTACTCTGTTATTTTGAGTACTGTCCAATCAAATTAAAGCTGTCAAAAATAAATAAAAAGTAATAATAAAAAAAGATCTTCTGATAAGCTTCAGATAAGTATGTTAATGGACAAAGGAAAATACGTTTATTAGGAAAATGTGCACGATGCCCTTATATTAAAGTCTTTCAATGTGTTTTTAATTTGGGTAGAAATTTTTATTCATTTTTTTTTTTTTTTCAAAGATGCAAGTTTGAGTAGTTTGTTGAATATTTTGTGTTTCTAAGAAGAAAAAGTCATACAGGTTTGGAATGACACAAGGTCATTCTTTTTTTTTTTTTCTTTTTTTTTGGGGGGTGAACTATCACTTTAAGTATATTTTGGTTATTACAGGCTGCTCAGTTTTAAAATGGCATAACTAAAAAGCAGATTTTTACTCTCTTTCTCTGCCCACACAAACAGATTGATAGCAAAGTCCGTACATAAGGACAGAAATTTTTCTCTACTCTTTAGGGACAGACTTCACAGACTTGGCTCTACAAAGCCAAAACAAATCAAATTGGAACAAACAAGTTTACTAAGCACAGGTAAACACACTGCAATGACAACCCGCAGAGCAAGATGCAACAAACAGCTCTCAGCGATGCACACACATCCAAAAGCCTTATCCTCAAATGAACCAACTGCATGTAATTTGTGTTCACATTTATATGTGTAGACTGGACAGCATGTCGCTGGAAGCTGCAGGACACATAATCTGTAAGACCTAAACACAGCATTCCACTAGAAGGCTACACCAGGTGAAGTCAAACGCTACCACACACTAGCCTTCTCTTCGCCTTCACTCTACCTGGACTTCTCGTATGGAGTCCATCTCTGCTGCAGGGTGTGGAACCTGTGTTGGCTGAAACATAAGCACAGGAGCATGCAGCTGTCACTTAATCACCCTGCGTCTGACCAGAGCACATGGATGGGTGAGAACGTCTTTGGGTTTCCTTCACCTTTAAACCTTACATACTCTTAAGACGTTGTGTCTCACAGGAAGTCGGATCACATTGATTACTGTCATAATATATTTGGTGTATTTGCAGGTTTTTCCCACCCATGTCATTTCTTTTGCAGGATATTCTTCACAGGATTTGTTTTGTAGGATTTTATTTTTGCAGGACTTTATTTCTTTTGCAGAACTTCTTTACAGGGTTTATTTTTGCACGATTATAGTAAATTGTCTTTGGCATTTTTAATATTTATATAATGGTGATAATGGGTTAAATATAAAGATGAAAACACTCTATATGTCTATATGGAAGGAAAATTTGTAAATTATGTAAGACTCTAATATAGATTGTATCTATAAATATTGTTTTCTTAACTATTCTTGCTGACTAAATGCAGAAGACAGTGACCATCAAACATTTAGTCACTCAAATATTTTCAGGTAATCTCAGATTTTGAAAACACTGAAGGAAGGAACATTACTAAATTACTGCATTTTCTAATCTAGATATTTTGGTATTTGCAAGACTCCACCACACGTCATCTCTCTCGGTTGCTGAAAAATGTATTAATACTTTAGTTTTTTTTAAGTATATTATTATTATTTGTTCATTTTAGAAGGTATTTGGTATTACTCAACTCTTCCTGCTGACTAGATTAATATAGTGGCCACCAAAAATGTAGGCACTCAACTGTTGACAGGTAATCCCAGACTTTGTTCTTTTATTATCTCATTCCAATCAGAGAGATTAAATGAAAATTATTACAAAACAGTGTACGTATTACCACGTGGATGATCTCAAATGTATTTATAGGTTTTGCTAGACACATAAACTGAATCCAACACTCACCCGCTGGGTCCAGGCCTCTGGTTTGGAGGAAATCGCCAGTCAGCATTAGGTGGATTTTGCTTGAAAATAAGAAAAAAAGAGAGATTTGTCAATACGTTTGTTCGTCATAGAGATTCATATCCACTATTGGTCCATCCTGGATCACAGGTCCTTCCATCCTGTCCTAGAAGGTTGCAGTTCTGAAACACAAATTTGAATTATTGACAGCAAAGTACATTTTGGTGCACTTCCTCAGCTTTTCCTCAGGACTATTTTCTGAAACTTCACATTTGCTGATACAGAAAAAAAAAAGTTGAAGGCAGTAGTCACAAACAGCAACAAAGAAGAACATAAAGTAGAAAATGGGTTATGGGAGAGTGTGTGTGAATAATTGAAACTTCGATCATGTTGCTGTCACGCATGAGTGCATGTACATGAGGAGGATCTGTATCAAACAAAATATGAGCTAACTTGTAGGAGGATTATGGCTAAAATATCAACCCTCTTTGGATTTTTTCATCACTTTGTCATATTTTCCTTAGTTTCCCATACAATTCTATTGCATCTCCCTACACTGAGTTGAGTCATTGTGATGCAAGATAGCATTCAAGCATGTGCAATATCCCACTTTGATCCTACAAACTCTATTATAGATTCCACAGAGACTGTCTGCTATTCGGAACTGTATGCATACAACTTCATACAACTGCTTCTGCTTTGTAAATCATATTGACTGTAACAATCTGCCTCACCTGACTTGAGCATTGGAACACAATATTTTCGGTCATAATTCTTCTCAGATTTATACAGTTAAATTCTCTGCTGAATCATTTGGTCTAGAAAAAGCTCAGATTGTGGCCCGATTCTTAATACACTTGGCATTATAGAGTGCTTAGTCCAAAATGTGAGTCATAGTAACTAGAGCCATTAATGACATACACAGCATGATTTCCATATAACTAAAAATGATTTTGAGAAATGGTGACAATAAAATTAATACTACAAATATATGAATCATGTATCATTTGTTTCACTAACATATGCAAACATTTTTTACTTAACGGAAAGTAACTGCATACACTACCCATCAAAATTTGCCGTCAGTAAGAATTTTTAAAATAAATTAATACTTCTGTTCAGCAGAGATGCATTAATTGGCCAAAAGTGACAATAAAGACACTTTCAATTGTACAAAATATTTCTATTTCACATATATGTTGTTCTTTTGAACATTCTATTCAGCATATAATCCTGAAGAAAATAAAGAATGTATCACGGTTTCCACAAAAAAAAAGGATCATATGACACCGAAGACTGGAGTAATGGCTGCTATCACATGAATAAATTACATTGTAAAATATGTAAAAATAAAATAAAAAAAAATACAAAACAGTTACTTAAAATTATAATAATATTTCACTGTATTGCCATTTAAATGTGTTTAAGATAAAAATAAGATGGGCATAGAAGACTTCTGTCTCATCAAACATTAAATAAATCTTACTGACACTAAACTTTTAAAATGTATATAAGGTAATATTTTCTGAAAATCTCACCTTCATGAGTGAGTGAGTGAAGAGTCTTTTTGATAGTCGCATGCCTAGAGTGCTCTGTGGGGCCTTTACAAACACAAAGTCGCTCCTGCTGGAGATAGTGGAGAAACCATGCGTGTATTTGTGTTTGTTGAAATCCCGAGAGGCCCCCACGACCTCCATGTATCTAATAGGACCATCAGTATTTAGCTGCAGGTGGAGGTCATTGTGTTGGTGCTCACGAGGTGTGTGCTTGAAACCGAATTTTTGCATGAGGCACATAACATAACCATGGTGACTTAGCCAGCGCACCACCAAAAAAATGATAACCAGGAATGAGACTGTAATAACGAAGGATAGTATGATTATAAGGTACAGAGTGAGGTTAGACCCTTTTGGACTTGTTGAGGTAGAGCTAATACGTTCAGAAGAGACATCTGAAGCTTTCTCAGCTAGGGTGATGTTAACTACCATGCTAGTGGAGAGAGAAGGCCTGCCGTTATCTTTTACAATCACATTGAAGCTAAAAACAGACTTGCTGTCTTCTGCTGTAAGTCTACGGGCTGTACGCAGCTCTCCAGTATGTGCACCTATATGAAACATTTCAGCATCATGCCCCGAGAGACTGTAAAATAACCAAGCATTGTGGCCACTATCGCCATCCACGAATGTGATGCGATTGAGTAGGTGTCCAATGCCAGCTGTGCTAGGTACCAAAAACTGCAGTGTCCCATCAAATGGGGGTGCAGGGTATATAAGGACAGGAGGATGATCATTTTGATCTATAATAAATACATGCACCGAAGTGTTGGAGCTTTGAGCTGGAGTTCCTCTATCAAGAACCTGCACTATGAATTGAAAAGCATTCAATTGCTCATAATCAAACTTTCTCATGGCATATATCTGCCCACTATCTGGGTTTATATATACATATGAGGACACAGACCTTCCAAGAGCTTCGCTCTCTAAAATTGAGAAATAAACGGTGGAATTCTCACCCAAATCTGGGTCTGAGGCTGACACGGACAGAAGGAGAGCATTTGGGGCATTGTTTTCGGCTATGTCCACAGAGTAGGAAGGCTGTGAAAAGACTGGGGGGTTATCATTAACATCTGAAAGACGTAACACAAAAGATTCCTGGGAGGAACGGGGTGGGGAACCAGAGTCTGTGGCAGTCACAGTAATAGTGTATTCAGCCACAGCCTCTCTGTCCAACAGGCCATCGGTCATTAAAGTGAAAAGCCCTTTATATGGCGAACTCATTTTGAAAGGCAACCCATAAGGAATGTGCACACTCACATCGCCATTTTCCCCTGTGTCTTCATCTTTGACTTTGATCAGGGCAATGACAGTCCCTGAACTCACATTTTCAGAGATTACTGGAGAAACCACATTAATGCTGATAGCAGGAGTGTTGTCATTCACATCAATAATCTCGATTTTGATGTTGCACGAGCCCTCCATGGGAGGTATTCCTTTGTCTCTAGCAAGAACAGTGACGTCATATATATTAGCGAGCTCGTGATCGACTAGTCCTGTAACTCTAATTTCACCAGTCATAGAATCCACGCTAAAAAGTTTTAACACGTTGTCAGGAGTGTATTTATCAAACGTATAAGTTATTTCACCATTTTGACCATGATCGGCATCAGAGGCATTAAGAGTAGCAACTAACGCTCTATGAGGTGAATTTTCTAAAAGCATGATTCTTTTTGTAGGATTATGAATGTGTGGCGCGTTGTCATTGACATCTAGAATATTTATAAAAATGGCACTGTTGCCGGACTTTTCTGGACTGCCGCCATCAACTGCAGTTAAAATCAATCTATATTCGCTCGTCTTTTCTCTGTCGAGAGGCTTGTTTAAGACTAAGATTGGGATTTTGCTTCCGTCGCTTTTAGTGTCTACTTTTAACATAAAACAATCGTTTTGACTAAGAAAATAAGCGCGCAGTGAATTCACACCCACGTCAGGGTCGTGCGCACTTTCTAAGCGGAATATTGTGCCTGGCGCAGCCGCTTCTGAAATTTCCAAAGAAGTGTTTCGACTTTGGAAGAGTGGCGCGTTGTCGTTAACATCCACAATTTCAACCGTAACGCTGTGCATTTCCAAAGGAGTTTGAAGAGAAATCTGAATCCGAGTGTGACAGTGTAAACTTCCTCCACACATACTCTCTCTGTCCACTGTTTGCTTGACCACCAAAGCTCCAGATGTCAGGTCTATGTCAAAATAATTACCATTAGATTCCGATATGACTCGCATCTCTCTTTTAAGCATTATATGAACGTCCATTCCTAAATCTTTAGTCAAGTGGCCAATAATTGTCCCTGGTTTAGAATCCTCAGCCGTAGAATATAAAAGTTCCGAAGCGTGCGTTGCAAAACACAAAGAGTTAAAAACAATCCAAACTGCAGCCCAGTCCAAATGTCTCTGAAAAAGCTCTTTAAGCTCCATTTTCACTAGTAGCTAGAGACTTCTTTGGGGGTTTAATTCATGCATATTCTAAACCCGACTATACGTTGTTTAGTAAATGAGAAACACGATTTGTTTCATATCCATGATCTCCACCATTTGTTCTAAGTTTCTAAACTTACCATACAGCTCTTAAGAGCAACAAGCATGTGCGGGTCTACGAGAAGCGTTAAAGGGGTGGGGATAAAAACATGCGTTTCTATTGGAGGAAAGTTACTTTGCTTAGACAAAAGCGCGCAAGGAGCTGTCCAAGGTGCTGATAGTCCGTCACTCTCTCAGTTACTCATAAATAATGCAAAATGTATAAATGTAAAATGTGTCTCACCTGTTGGCTCTCAAACGTCCACGCGCTGTCTGGTAATGACGCATCGAGCACGTTTAGTGTGTCTGTAAAGTTTGTGGTGCTGCTGGGTTTAACGAGGGTGAGATCACTGAATTCTGACATTGGAGAGAGATAGGAGCCAAAGGACTGACTCTGAGACATCATGTCTCCTCCCAGAACCTCCACATACTTAATGGGCCCGTCAGTGTTGAGCTGGATCTGCAGGTTTCTGTTGGGGTTCTTGTATTCAGAGTTTGTCCTCCTGATACAGCAGCTTCTACTGCCTCGTGCACATTTCACCAGTAAGATGAAAAACGTCAATATACAAAACAAGGACACTGAAGCCAAAGAGATGATCAGATATAATGTAATTTTGCCAGTTTTCTTGTTGGGCTCGATCGTTTTCTCTCTATAGTCTGAGACTGGCTCATGAAAGCCGTCCTCTATTAATATATCCACTGTGACTGTGGTGGACTGGATCGGTTCTTCATTATCCTTTATTTCTATCAGCAGTCTCTGAGAGGAGTCGTCGTGCTCTGAAACAGCGCGTTTTGTCCTCACCTCTCCCGTATGTAAATTGACACTGAACAGAGACGCGTCCGTGGCCTCCGCGAGCCTGTAGAACAGCCAGGCGTTATGACCCGAGTCTGCGTCCACTGCTGTTACCTTAGTAACGAGATGTCCTGCTTTAGCAGAACGGGGCATCCTCTGATGAGAGACAGACCCCATAGATGTGGACGGGTAAATGACAACAGGTGCATTATCGTTCTGGTCCAAAATAAACACACGAACGGTCGCGTTACTGCTTAAAGATGGAGAACCATGATCTTTAGCCTGAATGATGACTTCAAACACTTTTATTTTTTCGAAGTCAAACGAATGCATGCTAAATATGCTTCCATTGTCAGAGTTTATGTACATATGCGAGGATATTGGAGTATCCCAATTTTTAGGGTTCTCAATAGAGTATGATATTTTACCATTTACACCGACATCAACGTCTTGGGCAGATAACGAACAGATAATAGAGCCTGGAGTGTTATTTTCTTTTACGTACACATAATACACATTTTCAGAGAACTTTGGTGCATTGTCGTTAACATCAATAATTTTAACTGGAATTATTGTTTTGCTACTTAAAGAGGGCGAGCCTGAGTCATATGCGTTGATTTCCACGTTATACTCAGGGAACGATTCGCGGTCTAAAACACCGTTTGTTACCAACGAATACTCGTTTGAAAAAGATGGTTTTAAAATAAACGGAAGGTCAGACTGTGTCTGCAGACTGACTTTTCCATTGTCACCAGAGTCGATGTCCCGTGCGCTAATTAACGCTACAACTGTACCGCTAGGCGCGTCCTCGCGCACAGGGCTCGGTTTAGACGTAAGCAGTATCTGCGGTGGATTGTCGTTAATATCCGAGACTTCAATTTTAACTGTGCAATGGCCCTCCATTTCGGGGACACCTCTGTCTCTAGCTCTTATCTCAATGTTGTACATAGGAGTGGTTTCATAGTCCAACTCTCCGTTTAGTATAATTTCCCCGGTATTCTCATCGATGTGAAATAACGAGCGCAAGGCATCAGAAGTATGCTCTCCTAAGGAATATTTTATCTCTCCATTAGGACCTTCGTCCAAGTCATTTGCTTCTACTTTAAGAATCGTTGTGCCCTTTTTTGTGTTTTCAGAAATAGCCGCTTTGTAAACATTTTTCTGAAATACGGGGTTGTTGTCATTGTTATCCAGCACAGTGACATTAATTTGGGATGTTCCTGATCTAACCGGGTTCCCTCCGTCTAAGGCAATTAACATCAGCTGATGCATCGGTTTCTTTTCGCGATCCAGAGGTTTCTCCAGTACTAATTCAGGTACCTTTCGCCCATCTCCAAGATCTTTTATTTTTAAACTGAAACATTCGTCTTTACTCAAAGTGTACGATTTCAGTGAGTTACTGCCTACATCTGGGTCTACTGCGCTCTCTAAAGGAAAGCGCATGCCAGGGACAGTGGATTCTGCTATTTTTAAAACACGGTCCATCGACTGAAAATGCGGATAATTGTCATTAATATCCTGTATGTCGACTTCCACTCTGTAAAGTTGTAAAGGATCCTCGATAACGATTTGCAGAGGCAACAGACAATGTGCGTTTTCTCCACAAAGGATCTCTCTGTCGATTCTCTCATTAACCACAATCTCTCCTCTTCGTAAATCCACGCTGAAATACTGCTTACCTGATTCAGAAGCTATTCGCAATTTACGGTCATACAGCTCAGATATTTTCATACCGAAATCTTTTGCAATATTTCCAACGACAGCGCCGATATTTAATTCCTCGGGAATTGAGTAGCGAGTCTGTCCTTCTGTCGTATTCCACAAAAGAAGAAAGAGAAAAAAGAAGAGCAAATAATGCCTCCACCATCTGAATGTCACCCTCTTTGTCATTTTGATTTTATATCCAGACTTTTCGCCGTTCTAATAAAAACTAGGGATCCCACCGCGAACACAATTTCGCTTGTCCATTTTGTCTCAAAAATATGTTTGAATCCATTTTATCGGAGAGATAGCATCCTTCTTCTCCGCTTGCACTGAACGTAGTAATTTCAGTGGGGGAGGGAGTAGATCTCTTTGAACAATTCTGCATGTGATTGGTGCAGAGAACCATCGCAAGAACCAGTAGCAAAATAACTGCCTCTTAAAGGCGCAGTATCAGCACCTGCTGTCAAACTCACACCAAATAGCCTTGCAGTAGAAGGGTATGATATATCATGGGTCATATTTTATTTGTGCTTTTGCATAATATTGTAGTTTAATTTATTTTAATATAAATTAAATAATTCTGAATCATTTGGTATATAACGTGATGCTGTGTGTGTGTGTGTGTGTGTGTGTGTGTATATAATTTATCTAAAATACATACACAAACACACACACACACACACGCTAACATAGCTCTCACCGTTCTATTTGAAGAACGTTACTTTGGTCAGAGGAAAGCGCACTTGTGGTGCTGTCCAAGGTACTGGAGGTACCGTCACTCTTATTACTGTTATACGTTTAAATAATATATAGCAGGGATAGACATCGTCGAGTAGAGCTGTCCTGCAGAGTTTAGCTCTAAACCTAATCAAACAAACCTAATCAAGCTAACTAAGTTCTTCAAAATTACTAAGGCTACAGAGAAGTGAGTTTTTTTTTTTTTTTTTCAGGGTCGGAGCTAAACTTTGCAGGAGTTGCCTACCAATGGTATACAGTGTATATATAAATATTAACGTTTAAATCTGAGTTTGTCTCACCTGTTGGCTCTCAAACGTCCAGGCACTGTCTGGAAATGACGCATCAAGCACGTTAAGCGTGTCTGTAAAGTTTGTGGTGCTGCTGGGTTTAACGAGGGTAAGATCACTGAATTCTGACATTGGAGAGAGATAGGAGCCAAAGGACTGACTCTGAGACATCATGTCTCCTCCCAGAACCTCCACATACTTAATGGGCCCGTCAGTGTTGAGCTGGATCTGCAGGTTTCTGTTGGGGTTCTTGTATTCAGAGTTTGTCCTCCTGATACAGCAGCTTCTACTGCCTCGTGCACATTTCACCAGTAAGATGAAAAATGTCAATAGACACAACAAGGACACGGAAGCCACTGAGATGATAAGATATAAAGTAATTTTGCCAGTTTTCTTGTTGGGCTCGATCGTTTTCTCTCTATAGTCTGAGATTGGCTCATGGAAGCCGTCCTCTATCAGTATATCCACTGTGACTGTGGTGGACTGGATCGGTTCTCCATTATCCTTTATTTCTATCAGCAGTCTCTGAGAGGAGTCGTCGTGCTCTGAAACAGCGCGTTTAGTCCTCACCTCTCCCGTATGTAAATTGACACTGAACAGAGACGCGTCCGTGGCCTCCGCGAGCCTGTAGAACAGCCAGGCGTTATGCCCCGAGTCTGCGTCCACTGCTGTTACCTTAGTAACGAGATGTCCTGCTTTAGCAGAACGGGGCATCCTCTGATGAGAGACAGACCCCATGGATGTGGACGGGTAAATGACAGCAGGTGCATTATCGTTCTGGTCCGAAATAAACACATGAACTGTGGTGTTGCTGCTCAGAGATGGAGAGCCATGATCTTTAGCCTGCACTACAATACTGAATAGTTTTACGTTTTCATAATCAAAGGAGCTCATGCAGTAAATAGATCCATTTTCAGAATTAATATAAAAATAAGATGATGCTGGCACGTGATTATAGTTTGAGTCCAGAATTAAATAAGTAAGTAGAGCGTTTTTATCCTGGTCAGTATCAGAAGCTTTCACTGAAAACAGTGATGCGCCTGCTGGATTATTTTCGTTTATGTAAACATTATAAGATGATTGTGAGAACACTGGAGGGTTGTCATTTACGTCAAGTACTTCAACATGTACCGTCTTCATAGATTTTAAGGGTGGAACACCGGAGTCCATAGCCAGTATTTCTACATTATATTCAGGATGAACCTCGCGGTCTAATAATGAGTCAGTTATTAGTGAATAATGATTATGAAAAGGTTTTAATTTAAAAGGAACATCCGTAGAGACAGTTAGCTCGATTTTGCCATTATTACCGGAGTCCAAGTCTTTGACGGTAATCAGAGCAACCACAGTTCCCACCGTTGCATTTTCAGGCACAGGGCTAGGTAAAGATGTCAGTATAATCTCTGGAGGATTGTCATTCTCATCTATGATATCTATTTGAACCGATGACTGCCCCTCGAGCTCTGGATTCCCTTTGTCTTTAGCACACACATCAAACGTATATGACTGTTTCGTCTCGTAATCTAGTTTTCCAATAACTGTGATTTCACCGGTTTCAGCGTTCACACTAAAAACATTTCTTACAAGTTCAGGCGTATGCGCAGTAAATAAATACTGTATTTCACCATTTGGACCTTCATCTAAATCGGTCGCTTTTACTTTGATCACACTTGAACCAGAAACGGCGCTTTCCAGAACAGATGCTTTGTATGCAGCAACTTCAAATTTTGGTTCGTTGTCATTGATGTCTTGAACAATTATTTGCAATACAGACGTGCCAGACTTGACTGGATTACCGCCATCCAGAGCTGTTAAAATAAGCTTATGTGTAGACTGTTTCTCCCTGTCTAAATTTTTTTCAATGACAAGTTCAGGTACTACTCTGCCATCTTTTAGAGTTTTTACATTAAGACGGAAAAAGGTGTTACTGCTAAGTGAGTAAGTCTTTAAGCTGTTGCTGCCAACATCGAGGTCCTCAGCACCTTCAAGGGTAAATCGTGCCCCTGGAGCAATCAATTCAGGTATTTTTAATGTGGCATCTTTATTATGGAAATTTGGTGCATTATCATTAATGTCTTGTATTTCTATCTCTACGCTATGTAACTGTAACGGATTCTCAATAATGATCTGCAGTGGCATTAGACAACTGGCGCTTTGTCCGCAGAGCGTCTCTCTGTCTATTCTGCTATTAACTACCAGATCACCCTTCTCTGAATCTACACTAAAATACTGTGTATTCGAGTCAGATGCTATTCGTAACTTACGCTCGGCGATATCTGAGATGTCAAAACCAAGATCCTTTGCGATATTCCCAACGATAGATCCTTCCTTCAACTCTTCAGGAATTGTGTAGCGAATCTGAGCTCCAGTTGTATTCCACAATAGAGAGAAAGCGAACAGCAAAAGCGCTGCCCATTTCCACCCTCCGATATTCCTGTGTCTCATTTCTCTGTTGCACTTGACATTCCCATCAACAAATCGTCAATGCATGTCCACAGAAAGCAGAACGATATTTTTCTTTTTAAAATGAACTACCCAGCCCATTCTCGTTGTGGTGATCAGCCTCATAAAGCGTTCATGTTTCCTCTCGCTCTACAGCTCTCATCATTGTACTCCTTCTCTTTTACCAGTCTTAAAATGACGTTGGATGAAATGCGGAAGAAATAAACCTACTCACAATGGCGATTTCAGTACAAAAACCGGACGAATTCCTTTAAATATATAATCTGATAGATGTCTTGAGGTGTGGTGACCGTAGTATAAGCGGAATAATTGACTCCGTGCCGATTAATTATTAGAAAAATCGTCAATTATTCTATACACACACACACACACATACATGTTTGTTTTTGTGAAAAGTGGGGACATCCCATAGGCTTAATGGTTTTTATACTGTACAAACTGTATATTCTATCGTCCTACACCAACCCTGCACCTAACCCTAACCCTCACAGGAAACTTTGTGCATTTTTACTTTCTCAAAAAAAAAAAAAAAAAAAAAAACTCATTATGTATAATTTATAAGCCTTTTGAAAAATGGGGACATGGGTTATGTCCTCATAAATCACCCTCTCCTTGTAATACCTGTTTCATACCCATGTCATTATACAGAGTTGTGCCCTGATATGTAACAAAAACAAGAACACACACACACGCACGTGTAGTCTGCAGCCCATATTCTTTCCGCTGTCCAAATGTGTGGTGCTGAAATGTAAAACAGTAGCGAGCTCCCTCTCTCTCTCATACACACACAAACACACACACACAGAGACACACTTAGAAACGAGTGCAGTATTAGCGTGGCTTCAAGACGCAATACCAAGTTTCAACAATATATCAACCTTAATCTTAATACTGATGCTAACAGTGATACTAAATTATGATTCTGTTTCTCACCTGTTGGCTCTCGAAAGTCCACGCGCTGTCTGGTAATGACGCGTCAAGCACGTTTAGTGTGTCTGTAAAGTTTGTGGTGCTGCTGGGTTTAACGAGGGTAAGATCACTGAATTCTGACATTGGAGAGAGATAGGAGCCAAAGGACTGACTCTGAGACATCATGTCTCCTCCCAGAACCTCCACATACTTAATGGGCCCGTCAGTGTTGAGCTGGATCTGCAAGTTTCTGTTGGGGTTCTTGTATTCAGAGTTTGTCCTCCTGATACAGCAGCTTCTACTGCCTCGTGCACATTTCACCAGTAAGATGAAAAATGTCACAAAAGACAACAAGGACACCGAAGCCAAAGAGATGATCAGATATAATGTAATTTTGCCAGTTTTCTTGTTGGGCTCGATCGTTTTCTCTCTATAGTCTGAGATTGGCTCATGAAACCCATCCTCTATTAATATATCCACTGTGACTGTGGTGGACTGGATCGGTTCTCCATTATCCTTTATTTCTATCAGCAGTCTCTGAGAGGAGTCGTCGTGCTCTGAAACAGCGCGTTTAGTCCTCACCTCTCCCGTATGTAAATTGACACTGAACAGAGACGCGTCCGTGGCCTCCGCGAGCCTGTAGAACAGCCAGGCGTTATGCCCCGAGTCTGCGTCCACTGCTGTTACCTTAGTAACGAGATGTCCTGCTTTAGCAGAACGGGGCATCCTCTGATGAGAGACAGACCCCATGGATGTGGACGGGTAAATGACAACAGGTGCATTATCGTTCTGGTCCGAAATAAACACATGAACTGTGGTGTTGCTGCTCAGAGGTGGAGAGCCATGATCTTTAGCCTGCACTACAATACTGAATAGTTTAGTTTTTTCATAATCAAATGTGGTCATGCTGTAAATGGTACCATTCTCAGAGTTGATATAAAAATAAGATGAAGCTGGAAACTGATTTGAACTTAAATCCAGAACTGAATAAGTGAGTATTGCATTTTTGTCTCGGTCAATATCAGTCGCAGATACAGAAAACAACGAAACACCTGCCGGATTATTCTCGTTTATGTAAACAATATATGAGGACTGTGAGAACACTGGAGGGTTGTCATTCACATCAATTATTTTAACATTTACCGTCTTCATAGTTTTTAAGGGTGGAACACCCGAGTCCATGGCCAGCATTTCTACATTATATTCATAATGAACCTCACAGTCTAATACTGAGTCAGTTATCAACGAATAGTGGTTATCAAAAGATGGCTTCAGTTTAAAGGGAACATCTGGAGAGACAGTTAACTCGATTTTGCCATTATTACCGGAGTCCAAATCTTTGACGTTAATCAAAGCCACCACAGTTCCCACCGTTGCATTTTCTGGCACAGGGCTAGGTAAAGATGTCAGTATAATCTCTGGAGGATTGTCATTCTCATCTATGATATCTATTTGAACCGATGACTGTCCCTCGAGCTCTGGATTCCCATTGTCTTTAGCACACACATCAAACGTATATGACTTTTTAGACTCATAATCTAGCTTTCCGTATACTGTTATTTCACCGGTTTCTGCGTTCACCCTAAAAACGTTCCTTACAAGTTCAGGCGTAAGCGCACTAAATAAATACTGTATTTTACCATTAAGACCCTCATCCAAATCTGTTGCCTTTATTTTGATCACACTTGAACCAACAACGGCGCTTTCTAGAACAGATGCTTTATATGCAGCTACTTCAAATTTTGGTTCGTTGTCATTAAAATCCTGAACAGATATTTGCAATACAGACGTTCCAGATTTTGCTGGATTACCGCCATCTAGAGCTGTAAGTATTAGGTGGTGCATTGCCTGTTTCTCCCTGTCTAGAGGTTTATCGAGAACTAGTTCTGGTATTTGGACACCATTTTTGCTAGTTTTTACATTTAGACGGAAAAAAATGTTATTGCTTAATGAATATGACTTCAGGCTGTTAGTTCCAACATCGAGGTCCTCGGCACTTTCAAGGGTAAAACGTGCGCCTGGAGCAGTTAATTCAGAAATATTTAATATTCTCTCTTTACTGTGGAAGCCTGGCGCATTGTCATTTATATCTTGTATATCTATCTCAACTTTATGTAACTGTAACGGATTCTCAATAACGATCTGCACTGGCATTAGACAACTGGCGCTTTGTCCGCAGAGCGTCTCTCTGTCTATTCTGCTATTAACTACCAGATCACCCTTCTCTGAATCTACACTAAAATACTGTGTATTCGAGTCAGATGCTATTCGTAACTTACGCTCGGCGATATCTGAGATGTCAAAACCAAGATCCATCGCGATATTCCCAACAATAGATCCTTCCTTTAACTCTTCAGGAATTGTGTAGCGAATCTGAGCTCCTGTTGTATTCCACAATAGAGAGAAAGCGAACAGCAAAAGCGCTGCCCATTTCCACCCTCCGATATTCCTGCGCCTCATTTCTCTGCTGCGTTTGTTATTCCCATCAACAAATCTTCTTTTTACATCCTCATAAAAACATAATGTTATTTTCCATTATCAAATAAACGTTTACCCAGCCTATTCTCGTTGTGGTGATCAGCCTCATAAAGCGTTCATGTTTCCTCTCGCTCTACAGCTCTCATCATTGTACTCCTTCTCTGGCTGGGGGAGGGAGTAGATCCCTTTGTACGTCTGAAGCAGGATTGGTACAGAGCTCAACGCTCTCTCATCCAATAGATGGTTTGCTGTTCTTGAAGGCATAACCAGCCCTCTGTTGTCTGTGTTACAGCATCCAATGGACAACTGTATGCTCTAAAATATGTTAGTATAAGACATGATGCAGGTATATGAGCAGGTGTAATTTATTTTCTCAGTAAGGGAATACACGCACGCACGCATATATATATATATATATATATATATATATATATATATATATATATATATATATATATATATATATATATACACACACACACACACACACACACACACACACATACACACACACACACACACACACACACACACACACACACACACACACACACACAAGTGCCGTGTAAACTTTTGGCATTTACCGTTTTGATCAAAATTTCAGTGACGAGGAAATAGTTTCCAATTAAAAACGTTTTTATTCGTAAATTACTGTATTACTGTATTAGTAGTAGTAGTAGTAGTAGTAGTAGTAGTATTAGTAGTAGTATTGATGTTATTTATTTGTTTGTTTGTTTACCAGCAGAACAATGCCTACCAACCAAACCAAAATCGCACCCTAAACTTTATAATGTCAAATCGTTACGGGAGTTGTCCAGTCGTTTCTAAATTATAAATATGGTGTGGGGAAAAAGACTACAGACAAAAAAATATATATATAATAATAATAAAATAAAATAAAAAACACCGCGCGCGCACACACACATACAAACTTTTAAGCATGTCCACCATAACGCGTGTATCTTAAATTGTGTTTATTGTTTCTAAAATAAACGAAAAACACACACAAGTGTTATTTATGCTTGGTTAATTAAGCAGTATTCTGTTTCTCACCTGTTGGCTCTCAAACGTCCAGGCACTGTCTGGTAATGACGCATCAAGCACGTTTAGTGTGTCTGTAAAGTTTGTGGTGCTGCTGGGTTTAACGAGGGTAAGATCACTGAATTCTGACATTGGAGAGAGATAGGAGCCAAAGGACTGACTCTGAGACATCATGTCTCCTCCCAGAACCTCCACATACTTAATGGGCCCATCAGTGTTGAGCTGGATCTGCAGGTTTCTGTTGGGGTTCTTGTATTCAGAGTTTGTCCTCCTGATACAGCAGCTTCTACTGCCTCGTGCACATTTCACCAGTAGGATGAAAAACGTCAATAGGCACAACAATGACACTGAAGCTAAAGAGATGATCAGATATAATGTAATTTTGCCAGTTTTCTTGTTGGGCTCGATCGTTTTCTCTCTATAGTCTGAGATTGGCTCATGGAAGCCGTCCTCTATCAGTATATCCACTTTGACTGTGGTGGACTGGATCGGTTCTCCATTATCCTTTATTTCTATCAGCAGTCTCTGAGAGGAGTCGTCGTGCTCTGAAACAGCGCGTTTAGTCCTCACCTCTCCCGTATGTAAATTGACACTGAACAGAGACGCGTCCGTGGCCTCCGCGAGCCTGTAGAACAGCCAGGCGTTATGCCCCGAGTCTGCGTCCACTGCTGTTACCTTAGTAACGAGATGTCCTGCTTTAGCAGAACGGGGCATCCTCTGATGAGAGACAGACCCCATGGATGTGGACGGATAAATGACAGCAGGTGCATTATCGTTATGATCCAAAATAAACACATGAACAGTTGCATTGCTACTCAGGGGCGGAGAGCCATGATCTTTAGCCTGCACTACAACGCTGAACAGTTTCGTTTTTTCATAATCAAAAGAGCTCATGCTGTAAATAGTTCCGTTTTCAGAGTTTATATAAAAATAAGATGATGCTGGAAGTTGATTTGAAGTTAAATCGAGGATTGAATAACTCAGTATTGCGTTTTTGTCTTGGTCAATATCAGATGCAGATACAGAAAACAATGAAGCACCTGGCGGGCTATTTTCCTTTATGTACACTGTATACGAGGGCTGTGAGAATACTGGAGGGTTGTCATTCACATCAAGTATTTTTACATTCACAGTTTTCGTAGATTTTAAAGATGGTTCACCAGAATCCGAAGCTACTAATTTTATGTCATATTCTGAATTAGCTTCACGGTCCAAAAGTGAGCTAGTCACCAAAGAATAGTGATTGTCAAATGCTGGTTTTAGTTTAAAAGGAAAACGAGTGGAGATGGTAAGATTTACTTTGGCATTATCACCCGAGTCCAAATCTTTAACGTTGATTAAAGCTATGACTGTACCGACTGATGCATTCTCTGACACAGGGCTTGGTAAAGATGTCAAAATAATTTCAGGAATATTGTCATTCTCATCAATGACGTGCAGCATCACTGAAGAATGGCCCTCCTGCTCTGGGCTTCCTTTGTCTTTAGCGCAGACATCAAACGTGTATAATTTTGTTAATTCGTAATCAAGTTTTCCAATCACTGTGATTTCTCCGGTTTCAGAATTGATATTAAAAGATTTCCTCACGTTATCTGGTGTACGTGCACCGAAAAAATACTGTATTTCGCCGTTTAGACCTTCATCTAAATCAGTGGCTTTCACGGTTAAGACACTTGAACCAAATGTCGTACCCTCCTGCACATATGCTTTATATTGCGATTGTTCAAATTTCGGCTCATTGTCGTTAGTATCTTGAACAATTACTTGTATCATAATAGTTCCTGATTTTACAGGATCGCCACCGTCTAAAGCTGTTAAAATGAGCTTATGTACAAATTGTTTCTCTCGATCGAGTGGTCTATCAACTATCAGTTCTGGTACTTTCTTACCATCTTCAAGAGTTTTCACATTTAAACGGAAAAAGGCGTTATTACTCAAAGCGTAGGATTTTAGACTATTGCTACCGACATCTAAATCTTCGGCACTTTCAAATGGGAACTTTGCGCCCACCGCTACTGATTCAGCTATTTTCAAAATGCTGTCTTTTGTGTGAAAATTCGGTGCATTGTCATTTATATCTTGTATTTCTATATTAACACGATATAACTGCAGTGGATTCTCTATAACCAATTGTAATGGCATCAGACAACTGGCGCTTTGTCCACAGAGCACCTCTCTATCTATTCTACCATTGACTATCAGCTCACCGTTCCTTGTATCCACACTGAAATACTGCGTACTAGAATCAGAGGCTATCCGTAACTTACGATTGGCGATGTCAGAAATGTCTAGACCAATGTCCCTTGCAATGTTTCCAACAACAGAACCTTCTTTTAGTTCCTCTGGTATAGTGTATCGAATTTGAGCTCCAACTGTATTCCGTAATAGAGAGAAAACAAACAGCCAAAGCGCTGCCTGTTTCAACACTCGAATGGGTCTCATTTCCACAGTAATTTGAACGTTTCCATCAATGAGTGCTTCGCATATATCCAGACAAAAACGTGTTTTTTCTTCTTTCATTAAAATCGCAAATCCGTTTGGATGGAGGGGTCGGTTTTGTGGTGATCAGCATCATAACCGCGAGTCTATTCTCCTTCTCTACAGCTACTATCACTCATTGTAGCCCTTTCCTGACGAGGGAGGGAGTAGATCCCTTTGTATAGTCTCGCACCTCATTGGCGCTGAGCTCAGTGCGCTGCTGCCCAATAGAGGACTGAGTCTCTTTTAAAGGCGAACATGCACCTTTTTGTTGAAAATGTTGTAAACTGTTAGTTCTGTATGTATGACACACACACACGTATGTGGACGTGCATAAATGTCTTTTTAACATAAAAAAGCATCTGTTACTCTTTTTCAGAAGAAAATATAGTCATGTATCCACAAAATGGTGCTTTAAAATCTGAAAAAGGGCAAAATAAATCATTGTCTTCAAATTAACTAGCCGCTGTCACTAATGACCAATAAGAAACTACAATCTCAACAACTCTTTAGTAAGTAAATTGTATTCTATTTGAGCAAACAATTAACGTTTCCATCGTGTCGCTGTCCACAGTTGTGGTGCTGAATCTTGCTCAATGATCTGTTTCCATTACCCTTTAGCCCACATAAAGACACGCACGCTCAAAAACACAAAGCTGCCTTTCCGTATATGTGTAGAAAAATAAATGAATAAATATGCATGTTAAGTCGCAAAACATCGTGCGATTTAAATGCATATTTGTATTTAGATACAAATGACAGCTCTGAATATAAAAGTCTCACCTGTTGGCTCTCGAATGTCCACGCGCTGTCTGGTAATGATGCATCAAGCACGTTTAGTGTGTCTGTAAAGTTTGTGGTGCTGCTGGGTTTAACGAGGGTGAGATCACTGAATTCTGACATTGGAGAGAGATAGGAGCCAAAGGACTGACTCTGAGACATCATATCTCCTCCCAGAACCTCCACATACTTAATGGGCCCATCAGTGTTGAGCTGGATCTGCAGGTTTCTGTTGGGGTTCTTGTATTCAGAATCGGTTCGCCTGACACAGCAGCTTGAACTTCCGATGCTGCTTCTTACGCATTTCACAATCAACGTGAACAATGTCAAAATAGATAAAAGTGACACTGTTCCCAACGAAATGATCAAATATAAAGTTATTTTCCCGTTTTTCTTCTTGTTGTTTTCTGTAGTTTTCATACTATAATCCGAGATGGGCTCGTGAACGCCTTCCTCTATTAGTAAATCCACTGTGACTGTGGTGGACTGGATCGGTTCTCCATTATCCTTTATTTCTATCAGCAGTCTCTGAGAGGAGTCGTCGTGCTCTGAAACAGCGCGTTTAGTCCTCACCTCTCCCGTATGTAAATTGACACTGAACAGAGACGCGTCCGTGGCCTCCGCGAGCCTGTAGAACAGCCAGGCGTTATGACCCGAGTCTGCGTCCACTGCTGTTACCTTAGTAACGAGATGTCCTGCTTTAGCAGAACGGGGCATCCTCTGATGAGAGACAGACCCCATGGATGTGGACGGGTAAATGACAACAGGTGCATTATCGTTCTGGTCCGAAATAAACACGTGAACAGTTGCGTTGCTGCTCAGAGATGGAGAGCCATGATCTTTAGCAATCACGATGATGTGAAACACCTTCATTTTCTCATAATCGAATGAGTGCATGCTAAATATGCTACCATTTTCAGAGTTTATATAAACATATGAAGAGACCGGAACGCCTTGAGTATTAGTATCGAGAACTGAATAGACAATTTTGGCATTTTCTCCCGTGTCTAGATCTGATGCTGTTACTGATGCTAAAATTGACCCCGGAGCGGTGTTTTCTTTAATATAAACCGAGTAAATATGTTCAGAAAACACAGGATGGTTATCATTGACGTCTAGTATATTAACTGTAATGAGTTTGCTAGATATCAGTGGAGGTGATCCAGCGTCTGAGGCTTTTAGCTCAATGTCATATCTAGGAAACTTTTCTCTATCTAATTGTGAATCTGTTACTAGTGCATAATGATTTGAAAATGATGGCTTTAATTTAAATGGGGTATCAGGTGTAATATCAAGCGTTACATTTCCGTTTACCCCCGAATCTAAATCTTTAACATTTATTAACGCTACCATAGTCCCAGCGGACGCATCTTCTGGCACAGGTTTGGGTGAAGATGTAATAGTGATCTCAGGTGCATTATCATTCACATCTAAAACATTCACCTGAACTCTACAATGTCCCTCCATTACAGGCGCTCCTTTGTCTCTGGCGCGTATGTCGAATTTATACATGGAGCTCATTTCATAGTCAAGACTCTTTGATATGGTTAATTCGCCAGTATCTGAGTCAATGGAAAATAACTGCTTTATTGCTTCTGGTGTAAGAGATCCTAACGAATACTCTATTTCGCTATTTACTCCATCGTCTAAGTCAATTGCTTTTACTCTCTGAATGACTGTACCTGGAGCAGAGTTCTCCGTCACTTTAAGACTATATACATCTTGTTCAAATGCCGGAGCATTGTCATTTGCATCTAACACTTTAACAGTAATCTGAGTAGTGCCAGATCTTGCTGGATTACCTCCATCAATACCTGTCAAAATCAGATGGTGTATAGACTGTTTTTCTCTATCAAGTGCTTTCTGCAAAACTATTTCTGGGACTTTCGTTCCGTCATTGTCATTTTTAACATGTAAAACAAAATATTCATTTTTATTTAAAGCATACGTGCGCAAAGAGTTTGACCCTACATCTGCGTCTTGCGCAGGCTCTAAGTGAAATCTAGCTCCGCTTAACGTGGTCTCTGATATGTCAATATTATTTGTATCTGAAAGGAAACTCGGAGAGTTGTCGTTAATATCTTGTATGTCCACCTCGACACGATAAAACTGGAGTGGATCCTCGATTATGACTTGCACTGGCAACACACAACTCGCGCTTTGTCCGCACAGGGTTTCTCTGTCTATAATATCATTCACAAGCAGCTCGCCGTTACGCAAATTTAGACTAAAATGTTGCTTACCAGACTCAGATGCTATTCGTAATTTACGATTAGATATTTCAGATAAATCCAAACCGAGATCTTTCGCTACATTTCCAACAACAGATCCCTCCTTAAGCTCCTCCGGAATTGTATAACGAAGCTGCGCCTCTGTATCTCTCCACAAAACAGCGAAACACAACAGCCACAGCGCCGTCCAGGGCAAAATCCTTCTTTGTAGTTGAGTCCTCATTTCCACACACGATCAATAATCGTTGATTCCAGTATTCTGACATTCATTTTACGACTTTAAGCCTTTACATGTATAGTGTAATTTTTTAAAATGTATAGAATCCTAGATTAATTTCCGTACCTAGATGCATTGCAGCGAGTGCAGTGCTTTTTGTCTCAGGTCTGTGCCTAATGGTATTCAGAATTATGTCGGGGGAGGGAGTGGATCCCTTTGTGCAATACAGTCCCGTTATTGGACGAGCTCTCTCCAGTCACAACATGAATCAGTCTTAAAGAGGCAGAGCACAGCCAAACTCAAAATCCATGCAGAATAAATACAGTTATTTTATGGGTCATATTGCACTGAAACAACTATTTTCCTCCACAATTACTCAAGACTATACTGCAAAACTAAAATCAGTATTCTTAAAAAAAAAAAAAAAAAAAAAAAGTATGGAGATGCTGCATAGAAGCATATAGACGCTCATATATGTAATACATTAATATCGCTTTTAAGTGTTATTATGTTATTAAGTAAGTGTTAAAGTATTAATTCCAAATATTAAGATCAATTTAAAAAGAACTACACTGTAGAAAATGATTGTGATTTTAACAGTAAAAGACTTTAAAAATGCTATAAAAACCTGTTAATTGGTTATCAGTAAGTTTCCATACATAAACGGTGAATAACCGTGTTTACATATAATGTAATTTTACAGTAAAATACTGTTAAAATCACGTTTTTTGGAAGTGAAAAAAGAAAAAGTGATTGTATAATTTACAGTGAAAAAAAAATGACACTCCCAGAATTCCCTGCATGACACTTCATATTTTATGTTTTTTCGCTGACATAAGATGTTTCTCTTTATTTTTTTTTTTTTTTACACTTATACATTTAATTTAATATTTAATATGCTGGCTTATTAAATACAGTTAATTAAATACATTTTTTTTTTATCGTTATTTTAAGTTAAGTCTGTAAAACCTAAAATATTGCTACCATATTTTCAACGGTGAAGTTCTGGCAACCATTTTTTTTTTTTTTTTTTTACAGTGTATGGTGAAAAATATGTTTGTGAATTTGTAAGTGGTAAAGTGGTTAGAATAATTCGTGTTTGCACATCATGTCACATTAATAAAAATATATATGACAGTAGACAGTATATATATCACGCGCTCACCTGTTGGCTCTCGAAAGTCCAGGCGCTGTCTGGTAATGACGCGTCAAGCACGTTTAGTGTGTCTGTAAAGTTTGTGGTGCTGCTGGGTTTAACGAGGGTGAGATCACTGAATTCTGACATTGGAGAGAGATAGGAGCCAAAGGACTGACTCTGAGACATCATGTCTCCTCCCAGAACCTCCACATACTTAATGGGCCCGTCAGTGTTGAGCTGGATCTGCAGGTTTCTGTTGGGGTTCTTGTATTCAGAGTTTGTCGTCCTGATACAGCAACCAGATCTTCCGATGCTGCTTCGTACGCATTTCACAATCAACGTAAATAATGTCAACACAGATAAAAGTGACACGGTGCCCAAAGATACTATCAAGTACAAAGTGATTTTGCCGCTTTTCTTGTTGCTGTTTTCTGTAGTTTTCATATTATAATCCGAGATGGGCTCGTGAACGCCTTCCTCTATTAGTAAATCCACTGTGACTGTGGTGGACTGGATCGGTTCTCCATTATCCTTTATTTCTATCAGCAGTCTCTGAGAGGAGTCGTCGTGCTCTGAAACAGCGCGTTTAGTCCTCACCTCTCCCGTATGTAAATTGACACTGAACAGAGACGCGTCCGTGGCCTCCGCGAGCCTGTAGAACAGCCAGGCGTTATGCCCCGAGTCTGCGTCCACTGCTGTTACCTTAGTAACGAGATGTCCTGCTTTAGCAGAACGGGGCATCCTCTGATGAGAGACAGACCCCATGGATGTGGACGGGTAAATGACAACAGGTACATTATCGTTCTGGTCCGAAATAAACACGTGAACAGTTGCGTTGCTGCTCAGAGATGGAGAGCCATGATCTTTAGCAATCACGATGATGTGAAACACCTTCATTTTCTCATAATCGAATGAGTGCATGCTAAATATGCTACCATTTTCAGAGTTTATATAAACATATGAAGAGACCGGAACGCCTTGAGTATTAGTATCGAGAACTGAATAGACAATTTTGGCATTTTCTCCCGTATCTCGATCTGACGCTGTTACAGATGATAACATTGATCCCGGAGCGGTGTTTTCTTTTATATAAACCGAGTATGCACGTTCAGAAAACACAGGAGGGTTGTCATTGACATCTAGTATACTAACTGTAATGAGTTTGCTAGATATCAGTGGAGGTGATCCAGCGTCTGATGCTATGAGCTTAATGTCATATCTAGGAAACTCTTCTCGGTCTAATTGTGAATCTGTCACCAGCGTGTATTGGTTTGAAAACGTTGGCTTCAATTTAAAAGGAGTGCCCGGTGACATGCTAAGAGATACGTTTCCATTTACGCCTGAATCCAAATCTTTAACATTTATTAAGGCTACCATAGTCCCAGCGGGCGCATCTTCTCTCACAGGTTTTGGTGAGGAGGTGATGATGATCTCAGGTGCATTATCATTCACGTCTAAAACAGTCACTTGGATTCTACAATGTCCCTCCATTGCAAATGAGCCTTTGTCTCTAGCACGAATGTCAATTTTATATGAGGTGCTGGTTTCATAATCAAGTTGCTTGAAAACGACTAACTCACCTGTCACAGGATTAATAGTAAACAAATTTTGAATAATTTCAGGTGTATGTGCCGCAAATGAATACTCAACCTCACCGTTCATACCATCATCCAAGTCAATAGCTTTTACAGTTAGTATCATTGTACCCGGGGCTGTGCTCTCCATCACTTTAACCTTATATATATCTTGTTCAAATACGGGAGCATTATCATTCGCATCAATAATTTTTACAGAAATCTGTGTGGTTCCTGACCTCGCTGGATCGCCCCCATCAATGCCTGTCAAAATGAGATGGTGTACAGACTGTTTTTCTCTGTCGACAGCTTTCTCTAAAACTATTTCTGGGACTTTTGTTCCATCACTATCGGTTTTAATGTTCATAGCGAAATGTTCATTTTTATTAAGCGCATATGAGCGCAAGGAGTTCGTTCCAGCGTCAGGATCCTGAGCAGGTTCCAAACGAAATCTTGCTCCAATTAATGTTAACTCTGGCACCTCAATTGTGTTTATTTTCGACAAGAAAATTGGAGAGTTGTCGTTAATATCTTGTATGGCCACCTCGACACGATAAAACTGGAGTGGATCCTCGATTATGACTTGCACTGGCAACACACAACTCGCGCTTTGTCCGCACAGGGTTTCTCTGTCTATTACTTCATTCACAAGCAGCTCGCCGTTCCGCAAATTCAAGCTGAAATATTGCTTACCAGACTCAGACGTTATCCGTAATTTACGATTAGATATCTCAGATACATCCAAACCGAGATCTTTAGCTACATTTCCAACAACAGATCCCTCCTTCAGCTCCTCCGGTATTGTATAACGAAGCTGCGCCTCTGTATCTCTCCACAAAACAGCTAAACACAACAGCCACAGCGCCCGCCAGAGCAAAAATCTCCTTTGTATTTGAGTCCTCATTTCCAAACACTACAAATGATTGCTAATTCCAATATCCTGAGATTCATTTTACGACTAAGAGCCTTCATGAAAATAACTTAACATTTTAAAATGTATAGAACTGCGTATTATATTCCGTTGTTTAATACATTGCAGCGAGTGCAGTGCATTTTGTCTTAGGTCTGTGCGTAATGGTTCTCATCATTATGTCGGGGGAGGGAGTGGATCCCTTTGTGCAGTGCGGTCCTGTTATTGGACGAGCCCTCTCCAGTCACAACATGAATCAGTCTTAAAGAGGCAGAGCACAGCCAAGCTCAACACCTATGCAGAATATATACAGTTGTTTCATAGCTCACTGTACAATGAAACAACCATTGTTTTTCAGCAATCAATATGTTTATTTATTTCTACTTATGAATAAAAACGATATTTTTTACTCCAAAAATTCTAAAAACATTAATGTGCCCACAAACCTTACATTAACAAATATACACAAAATTCGATATTCAACACAACGCTAAATACTATTTTCCTGAGATAATTATTCTGTTTCGACTGACTAAATCTCACAACTATATACGAATATATTCGGATCAAATGACAAAAAGTGTATCCATTCATTAAAGCATCAATTATCAGTGTGGAGATCGGTACGAATGTTTGATTACCAGCTTCCATTATCAAAACATTTCATTTTCATCAAAGAAATTAACACTGCAAAGCTCTAGCAATTTTAATGTAAATTTAGTGTTACTTATATTGGTTATGAAAGTTGTAATGTGGATAGAGTAATTTATGTCATCTACGTATGACAATAGTAGTGTCAACTGTAATATTCAAAATAAGATGATTATGCAATATAATAATATATAAAAAATACTATACAAAATCTCACGCTCACCTGTTGGCTCTCGAACGTCCACGCGCTGTCTGGTAATGATGCATCTAGCACGTTTAGTGTGTCTGTAAAGTTTGTGGTGCTGCTGGGTTTAACGAGGGTGAGATCACTGAATTCTGACATTGGAGAGAGATAGGAGCCAAAGGACTGACTCTGAGACATCATGTCTCCTCCCAGAACCTCCACATACTTAATGGGCCCGTCAGTGTTGAGCTGGATCTGCAGGTTTCTGTTGGGGTTCTTGTATCCAGAATCAGTTCGCCTGACGCAACAACTTGAACTGCCAATACTGTTTTTAACGCATTTTACAATCAACGTGAAAAATGTCAATAGACACAAAACCGACACCGTGCCCAAAGAAATGATCAAATACAAAGTGATTTTACCAGTTTTCTTGTTGTCTTCTGTAGTTTTCAAACGATAGTCTGAGATGGGCTCATGAAAGCCGTCCTCTATCAGTATATCCACTGTGACTGTGGTGGACTGGATCGGTTCTCCATTATCCTTTATTTCTATCAGCAGTCTCTGAGAGGAGTCGTCGTGCTCTGAAACAGCGCGTTTAGTCCTCACCTCTCCCGTATGTAAATTGACACTGAACAGAGACCCGTCCGTGGCCTCCACGAGCCTGTAGAACAGCCAGGCGTTATGACCCGAGTCTGCGTCCACTGCTGTTACCTTAGTAACGAGATGTCCTGCTTTAGCAGAACGGGGCATCCTCTGATGAGAGACAGACCCCATAGATGTGGACGGGTAAATGACAACAGGTGCATTATCGTTCTGGTCCGAAATAAACACATGAACAGTTGTGTTGCTGCTCAGAGATGGAGAGCCATGATCTTTAGCTTGAATGACGATCTGAAACAGTTTGATTTTCTCGTAGTCAAATGACTGCATACTAAATACACTTCCGTTTTCTGAGTTTATATAGATATAAGAAGATAAAGGAACGTCCTGAACCTTCGAGTCCAAAATGGAGTAGGAGATTTTGGCATTTTCGCCTAAGTCTGGGTCATGGGCGGAGACTGAGCACAATATTGAACCATGAGCACTGTTTTCTTTAGCGTAAACCGTGTAAGATTTCTCAGCGAACATTGGAGGATTGTCATTTACGTCTGAGATCCCGATGTTGACTGTTTTTCCATTAGATAGCGGTGGTGAACCGGCATCAACTGCTTTCAGTTCAATTTTATATTCAGAATAAGTCTCTCTGTCTAAAGGACCGTTGGTAAGCAGTGCGTAGTGATTGGAAACTGTAGGGTTTAATCTAAAGGGTGTTCCAGGGGTCAATGTAAGTTTAACTTTACCGTTCTCTCCTAAATCTGCATCTTTTGTACTAATTAAAGAAACGACAGTACCATTTGAGGAGCTCTCAGGAATCGGACTTGAGAGGGAAGTAATAATTATGTCAGGTGCGTTGTCATTTACATCATTAACCTTTATCTTTACACTGCAGTGGCCCTCCATTTGAGGATTTCCTTTGTCCTTTGCAACTATATCAAATTTATGTAGGCTTGCTTTTTCATGATCCAGCAGTCCTTTAACTGTGATGATACCAGTTTGTTGATTAATATTAAATAACGCTGTATCTGATGTCTGGTCTGCAAAGAAATATTCAACCTCTCCATTTAACCCTTCATCCAAATCTATAGCCTTGACTCTCAGAATTTCTTTATGAATCGATTCGTTTTCATCAACATAAGTCTCATAAAAAGCCTTTTCAAATTCAGGACCGTTATCATTATTATCCAACACCACAACAGTGATCTCACATGTGCCCGTGCGCACTGGATTCCCTCCGTCAGCTGCTGTTAATATTAGTTTATGGACAGCCTGTTTTTCTCGGTCAAGAGGTTGCTTCAGTACTAATTCTGGAATTTTGACCCCATCTTGAGTTTTAACGTTTAAAGCAAAATTATCATTAACGCTCAGACTGTATGATTTTAAAGAATTGGACTGTACATCTGAGTCAATAGCGATCTCTAAGAGAAATTTTGCTCCTGAATTAACGGATTCGGGGATATTTAGTATACGCTCATTAGATTTAAAATTGGGCGTGTTGTCATTAATATCTTGTACTTCAATCTCAACCCGATGCATCTGCAGAGGATTCTCTAAAACGGCTTGAAGAGGCAAAACACACGGGACATTGTATCCACATAAACCCTCTCTATCAATTCTCTCATTCACAATAAGATCACCCTTTTCCTCATCCACGGCGAAATACTGCTTACCAGTCTCAGTTGCTATTTGCAGTTTACGATCTATAATCTTAGATACATCCAAACCGAGGTCTTTGGCGATATTTCCGACCACAGATCCTTCTCTTAGCTCTTCTGGGATTGTGTATCGAATCTGCGCCTCTATTGTACTCCAAGGAAGAATAAAGACACAGCACCACCAAATTCTCCTCAAAACGAATAGACATTCCATCATCTCCGTCTCCAAGCTTTTTTTTTTTTTTTTTATCCAAGTTTTCTCAAGATTTCAAAATATTCAAAATTACATAATCCCAGAAAATATATTGATTGCATATTCCTATTTGTATGAGCTCCTTTTGATAAAATGGGTATTTCATGCGTTGACTGCAGAGCTCCGACAGATGCCACAGCAGTGGGAGGGAGTGGATCTCTTTGTCTAAGTGTGTTCCTCATTGGTCGACTGTACATTTATCTTCAACCAATCCAATTCTTAAAATATCTTAAAGGGCTAGTACGAGAAAGGCAAATCAAAAGTGATTTAGAGTGATTCATAGCCACAACTTGTCTAAAAATAACAGATTAAAATATTAATAATAATAATAATAATAATAATAATTATTATTATTATTATTATTATTAGTAGTAGTAGTAGTATGTTTATTAATACATATATAGTTTTTATCTATGATGATGATGATGATGAGATATTACCTTCTACTATCCTCTATCGTGTGTGTCTATTGTGTGTGCTCTTCTATTATCTAAAACAGAGCTGCTTTAAAAAGAATATGAGCGTGTGCCGTCATGTGGCGTCAGTGAGAAGTGCAGCAGAACCGACGTTTGAGCAGGCATTGCTGTGTGTGGAGGTCGTTGATAAAAGCGCATAGATCAACTGCAATTTATAGAAATATTAACATGTTGTTATATCTATCCTCTTTAAAAGTAAAAGCATTACATTATCATTCATATTAGTGGTTAAAATGCTCTTTATCCGTACAAGACTGCATGATCCTCTTACAAAAAAGGAATCAACCATGAGCAGGGGGAGACCGAAAGCAGCCTAGAGTGAAGCGAGCGTTTCAGCACCACTTGAGTGGACAGCGCCACACAGGCGGGCTATTCCTGCAGCTGCACTTGCAAGTTTAGACAAAGTAACCACTATTTCCATGCTGTTTGTGTTTCTTTCTTCGCAAAATACTTACATGTAAGCATAAGGTCCACTGAAAAATATTTTTACGTTGGTTGGGAACATCAGAAGAAAGTGATTTTTGAATAAACATCAAGATTAAGCTGTTTACTTACCCGTTTTTTTTTTTTTTTTTTGTTTTTTTTTAAGTAAAGTTACACAATTATTTTTACTCTATTATTGCATTTTTTGCACTGACAGTGTGCCACTGTGTGACATTAGATTTTGTACTATGAGTGTTGTTCATGTGTTGCATTTGGAATCAAAATGGCAATACACATCTGGCAAACATATTAGGCAAACACATTTGGGTATGACAAGGCTAAAAGCCCCCTTTTAATTAATATGATAGTCATAATATTACTCTTGATTTACTTTTTAACTGACAGTGTAATTCATAATACAGTAAATATAAAGGCAGAGGTCTTTCACCTATCATAGATAAAAGCCCCCCATCCTATGCATAAGGCCCCACGGCAGACTCTATTGATAACTGGGCAGTATTTATTTTATTTTTAACCACTAAAAATCATCATACATTGTTTTGTCTTAATTACTTTATTACAATTTCAGGGATTTTCATTAGCTGCACAAAGTTTTGGCAGTGCGTATTATCGTGACAAAGTGTTGATGTTGTTGTTTATCATTTAGAGAGAAATACCCTGCACAACTATACACACATATATACACACATAATATATATATATATATATATATATATATATATATATATATATATATATATATATATATACATTTGCTTCCTCCAATTAAAATCTTATAAGAAAACATTGACTTTGTTCATATGTACTAATCATTGCATTTCAGAGGCATTAACACATTTTTAACAGAAAAGGGAATTTGTTCTTACCTTTGTTGGTGAAAGCCAGGTGAAGATGTGGAATGTAGCAGACAAAAGAGAAAAAAAAGAGACAAAAACATGGTTAGCATTTTTAGTGTACAAATTGTTTGTATGTTTTATCATAATTATTTGTGGGTGGGATAGATGTTTTATCATCTCTGCTTCTAAAGGAGAAGAGGATAAGCAGTATGCAATCACAACAAATGCCAAAATCAATCCTTTCACCAATGGTAATTGTGCAATATGGACTAAATAAATAAATAAATAAATAAATAAAATAAAACTATTTTGATAATGATGACACTAACAATGGTAAACACTTCTACTGAGCACAAGAGGGAGTATGGGAGAACCAGAAAGGGTTGTGTACTGACTATTTGGCTTCAAGAGTACACCCTTACACACAAACAAGCCCTCACCCCCCAAATAAAAAATTGAATGGTCTGGCTCAGTCTGTTGTCATAGAAACACATGTTGTCAAGGGAGTAATATGTGTGTTAGAGGAGAAAGAGAGCATATGGATATGCATATCTGTAGGTGGTGTGGGTTGTGTTCAAGCCGTCTGAATAAACAGATGCAAGCATGTAAAGGAAAAGAAAATAAGAGGGATAAGCATTGCATATAAACCATTATATAATATATGTAAGGACTTGCATATATGTGTGTACTTAAATTTAAAAATAATATAAAATTTTTGACTTATTGACAGTATCACTGTGTGCAGCTCGTGTGTAGGCACATACAGACACATGCAGCTTTGAGGAGACAAAAGCAGGACAAAGAATCTCACTGCAGAGAGAAAAGGCCCCTCCTTTCCATTGGCTGCGAGTCAGAATTCTCACAAACACCAACACAGATCTCAAGTGCTGTCTTGAGCTTTACTCACATTGATCCTGCACTTCTAATTTGATATCCCCCCATTTTGAAATCATTCAAGCTAAAATTTAAATTGATTAAATGAAAACAAAATGATGCAATGTACTATATGAATGTGTTTTACAGTTTACATTTTTCTGCAACTAAACTGGAAACATTTTTTTTATAGTAAAAAATTTAGTATATGGTAAAAAAATGTAGTACATACAGTAAACGACACAACAAGGGATTGTTTTTCTTTTTTCAATATAAATCCAATATTTATGTAAACTGGGCAGTGGACCTTATAGACAGGATTAATGCTTCAGCTGAGACATAAATTTTATGTTGGATGGTGTTTCATATATCTGGCTGCACACTCACTGCAGATAAGCCACTCCCAGCTTCTGTAAGATCCAGAACCCACACCTTAAGCAGCAGTAATATCAGTAAAGTCACCCTATGATGCTTATCATGAATCTTTATGAAGATTAAGGGTAAAAGTAGCTGTTTATCCTTGGATAGGAGCAAAGGTAGGTAATTTCTCTTTTTTCTCCCCCCATATAAAGACAGTTTGTGGCAGTATACGACAAGTATTTCTAAGTATAACACACGAGCTCACTGTGCAAGATTTCTATTCAGCATTCAGGGACAGAGAGACTTGATTGACAAAGACGGAAAAAAAAAATCCAAGCAGTACATTGAGTATTTGATATCCTCATTTTATACACTTCATTCAGTTTCACACTGTTCTAACAACAAGGTTTGCATTAAAAAGTCCACCAAAACTTGGTTTTCGTAATTTAATATCAGGCTATCATAAGTATGAAAAACAGTTGATGACAGAAATGTATGCCTATCTCTGATACAGACTATGGACAGTACTATGGCCTAATGATTAATTCTGATTTTGTTTCAGATAATGTAACACATGTTCAAAAATGATAAATGTGGCAAAAAAAGTCACATATTCTGTATAAATCAAATGCCTTTTAGCACCTCAATGTTTTAAACATGCAGAAATCACAACACAAAAATAGATTAAACAGCAGATTAAACAGCAGAGGAATATTTGCTGTATAATAGAGCCCTGGCATACTGATCCAAAACTGCAGCTCCATGGAATCCCTTGAACATGGAAAAGTATAAAAACAGCAATCACTGAAGCTATCATTACGGCAAATCCAGCTAAAGGCTGGACTACATAACAAAATTACCTGTCAAAATCTCACAGTAGTGTAACTCCTTTTTAATGTAGTGTTCAATTTTGTATTAAAGTGGGCACACAAAACTTTTTTTTAATGTTTTGCATTGCAATAAAATTGTATTGCATGTTTTGCTGTATATTTAAATAAATGTCACATCATCTCTCCATGAAAGCCTGAGAAAGATAAAACATGTCAACAATGAGTAGCAGAGCGTGTGTGGGTGTTTGTGGGTGGAATAGAGTTGACTGTGCACTAATATTGTGACGCATTTGAGAAACTAACAGTCTAGTTTCACAAAACAAAACAATATCAGCCTCATGTCTTGAAAAGTAAATGTCAGTAAATTATTTGCTGAAAAAAAAAAAAAGTAGAGTACAGCATGCACTTCAAGCTTCACTTATGAAACTCTCACCTCTAAAGTCAGATCATCAACCTCCTGCTCCTTCTTTTCTTTCTGAACTGTTCCCATACGACTCTGGCTCACCAGTGTGTTCTGACTGTAGGGCCTGACAAACTTCATGTCACTCATCCTTGAATCAGTGGTTCCACACATTTCATAATTATACACATGCTGTAATGTGCCGTCTGTGTAGACTGGAGGATAATATGGAATTACAGGAAGATTTGCCCCAGATTTATAAAATAGCTTGTTCTGCCTCCATCTGTAGATTTTTACTGAAATTATTGAAATAATTGAGACTATGAAGAGCAGGGAGACCACTGCGAGAGCCAAGATTAAATAAAAAGTCAAATTGTCATTATATTTTTTTTCATGTGTAAAGTCTGTGAACTCTGACAGCACTTCAGGAAAGCTGTCAGCCACAGCCACGTTAATGGAGACCACAGCTGAGCGAGACGGCTGTCCGTTATCTTCCACAACAACAGTCAGTTTTTGTTTGACAGCATCTTTATCAGTCACTTGTCGCACAGTTCTTATTTCTCCATTCTGTAATCCCACTTCAAACAGCGCTCTGTCTGTAGCTTTCTGTAGTTTATAGGAGAGCCAGGCATTCTGTCCAGAGTCCACATCAACAGCCACCACTTTAGTGACCAGATATCCAACATCTGCAGCACGAGGCACAATCTCAGCCACCACAGAAGCACCGGTCTGTACTGGATACAGAATCTGAGGAGCGTTATCATTCTGATCTTGGATTATAATGTTTACAGTCACGTTGTTTGATAAAGGGGGTGAGCCCCCATCTTGTGCTTTGACTTGCATTTTAAAAGATTTTAGTTGTTCATAATCAAATGATTTCTCTGAATATATCACTCCACTCTCTGAATTTATAGAGATGTATGATCCCAGAGGTGCTCCATTCAAATCTCTGTCAATAAGAAAATATGAAATCTTTGCATTTTGCCCCCAGTCCATGTCGATTGCTTTAACAGTCAGAATAGTTGTAGATGGAGGGTTATTTTCAGCTATAAAGGCATTATATGATTCCTGCTCAAACTGAGGTGCGTGATCATTCACATCAGATATCTTTAGGTGCAAAATATCTTTACTTGAAAGAGGTGGGTTTCCCCCATCTATAGCAGTTATAGTGATATTATACTCTGCTATTTGTTCCCTGTCTAGTTCTGAGTCGGTCACCAGGTTGTAATAATTAGTTAACGAGGATACGATTTTAAATGGAGAATTTAAATCAATCGAACATGTAATCTTACTGTTGTCACCTGAATCCAGATCCTGAACATTTATCATTGCTATAACAGTTCCAGGTGCTGCGTCTTCAGATACTGAACTGGAAAAAGACATTATTGTAATTTTAGGCGTGTTATCATTTACGTCAATAACGTCAATAATTATCTCACTCGAGTCAGTCAAACCTCCGTGATCTTTAGTTTTGACATTGATTTTAAACTGCTTGTGTTTTTCATAATCTATATCACCCATGACTTTAACCTCCCCAGAATCCGCATCGATGGAGAACAAAGCTTTCACCGTAGATGACGCGTGCTCAAAATAGTACTGAATGCCGTGACTAGACTCGTCAGCATCCGTAGCACTGACTTTCGTTACGATTGTGCCTTTAGGAGCATTTTCAACAACTGATGTTTTATAAGACGATTGAGTAAACACGGGAGCGTTGTCATTGACATCTAGAACAATGATATTAATCTGCACAGTTGCGGACCTTTGTGGTTTTCCACCATCAAAAGCCGTAAGAATCAGATTATGGCGCTGCTTAATTTCTCTATCAAGAGGAGAATGAAGAACCATCTTGACGTTTTTACTACCGTCATCACCATTCTGGACATTAAGCTTAAAATGATCGGTGGGTTGAAGAGTATATTTCTGTAGCGTGTTCACTCCCACGTCTGGATCTATCGCGCTCTCTAATGGAAATCGCGCACCTAAAACCGCCAGTTCGCTGATTTCTTGGTCAATTCTAGTTTTCGGAAAAACCGGACTGTTGTCATTTATGTCCAGTATATCAACAGTAACTCGATAAAGCTCCATTGGATTTTCTAAAATGACATCAAAACTCACACTACAGGCAGATGTGTCTCCGCATAGATCTTCTCTGTCTATTTTGTTTTTAACAACCAGATGCCCATTCTCCTTGTCGAGACCAATGTACTCACTGCTGTCCGTAGTGAAAACACGAGCTTTTCCTGAAATCAGTCTCTTCGGCTCAAGCCCGAGATCTGAGGCAATATTTCCAACAAACGAGCCCACTGGCATTTCCTCAGGTATAGAATAACGAATCTGACCGGTCACGCGAGGGGGAAATAAAGCAAACGCACACGCTGTATAGAAAAATAACGACCCATAATGCCAGCCTTTTCCTCCCGACTCCATTTTTGAAAAACAAAGACTGCGCAGAAGAATTCAAAGCAAAATGTGCAATGAATTATATGGTTCCAACAAATTGCGTCTTCGTGTGGATTAAAGAAAACAACGGAGGTGAACGTTATTTGAATATCTGTTATGTAGCACCCCAAGTTTAGCAGTTTATGATGTGTGAGATTATGCCATTGCTTTGGGTTTTGTTAAGGGGAGGGATAAAAATACACTTGCTTAATATGTTGAACAGCGGCACTTAGAGCCCAAACAGAGTACTACGGAATGTTCACTTCATGAAAAGAAAAGAAAAGAAAAAAGAAAAGAAAGAAAAAGAAAGAAAAAAAATATATCAAGTACTCAAATTTTAAAAAGAGTAAAAAAAAAAAAAAAAAAAAAAACATATATGAGTTTATGCATTCTGATAACATGCCACAGCTTAAAGTGAAAGTGACACGACACACAGCCAAGTGTGGTGACCCATACTTGTTCATGCTCTGCATTTAACCCATCCAAAATGCACACACACCGTGAACACACACCCGGAGCAGTGGGCAGCCATTTATGCTGCGGCACCTGGGGAGCAGTTGGGGGTTCGGTGCTTTGCTCAAGGACACCTCAGTAAATAGTACTGAAGGTGGGAGAGAGAGAGCACTGTACATTCACTCCCCTCCACCTACGATTCCTGCTGGCACAAGACTCAAACTTGCAACCTTTTGGATTAGGAATCTGAATCTCTAACCATTAGGCCACGGCTTCGCCCAAAGATCAAAAGATCAAAGTGTGAGAAGGCAAAGAGAATTGCTTCATAAATCTGAGAACCTCAAACAGGGTACTGTTGTAGTACAGGGTTGTAACACTGTTAGTTTAACTAATTTAAATTCGGAAACTACATTAGGGTAAGTAGCCTAAATAATAACATAATTTCCATTTCTAAGTGAACTATCCCTTTAATTATATACAGGGGTGAATTTGCTATCATACAAGACCTTCATCTTCCTGAGGTGAGAGCTGCATTTGTAACATTGTGTTAAAAATCTGAAGAATTTACAGAACATAACTAATTCAACCGATTTTCATGTCTAATTTTATATATAATATCTCTTAAAAATATTCAACTAAAATTTAAATTAATAAAAAGAAATACATTTCCAGTGTACTTCTACTAGACTTACAAAGACTGCACAAAACGACACAGTGTAGCCCTTCATTAAACAACTGTGATAGTGAGCAACGCACTGTGTGTGTTATTTATTTTTATTCTGTGGTATGCATTTGTTCAATTTTGTTTTTCCAATTATGGCCAGTTTTTTAGGGAAAAGAAAGACATTTCAAAATGGCTTTAAGCTGTAGTCAAAAAAGCTGTGAAAATTACATAAACGTTTGAGTTATAAACATTAAAGCAAAAAGTATTACAATACGCTCTTATTAAATGAAGCCTGATGAGATGATATTAAAATATCAGTCAAGGTCTCACCTCTAAAGTCAGATCATCAACCTCCTGTTCCTTCTTTTCTCTCTGAACTGTTCCCATACGACTCTGGCTCACCAGTGTGTTCTGACTGTAGGGCCTGACAAACTTCATGTCACTCATCCTTGAATCAGTGGTTCCACACATTTCATAATTATACACATGCTGTAATGTGCCGTCTGTGTAGACTGGAGGATAATATGGAATTACAGGAAGATTTGCCCCAGATTTATAAAATAGCTTGTTCTGCCTCCATCTGTAGATTTTTACTGAAATGATTGATATAACTGAGACCATAAAGAGCAGGGAGACCACTGCGAGAGCCAAGATTAAATAAAAAGTCAAAGTGTCGTCATACTGTTTTTCATGTGTAAAGTCTGTGAACTCTGACAGCACTTCAGGAAAGCTGTCAGCCACAGCCACATTAATGGAGACCACAGCTGAGCGAGAGGGCTGTCCGTTATCCTCCACAACAACAGTCAGTTTTTGTTTGACAGCATCTTTATCAGTCACTTGTCGCACAGTTCTTATTTCTCCATTCTGTAAACCCACTTCAAACAGCGCTCTGTCTGTAGCTTTCTGTAGTTTATAGGAGAGCCAGGCATTCTGTCCAGAGTCCACATCAACAGCCACCACTTTAGTGACCAGATATCCAACATCTGCAGCACGAGGCACAATCTCAGCCACCACAGAAGCACCGGTCTGTACTGGATACAGAATCTGAGGAGCGTTGTCATTCTGATCTTGGATTATAATGTTTACAGTCACGTTGTTTGATAAAGGGGGTGAGCCCCCATCTTGTGCTTTGACTTGCATTTTGAAAGATTTCAGTTGCTCGTAATCAAATGATTTCTCTGAGTATATCACTCCACTCTCTGAATTTATAGAGATGTATGATCCCAGAGGTGCTCCATTCAAATCTCTGTCAATAAGAAAATATGAAATCTTTGCATTTTGTCCCCAGTCCATGTCGATTGCTTTAACAGTCAGAATAGTTGTAGATGGAGGGTTATTTTCAGCTATAAAGGCATTATATGATTCCTGCTCAAACTGAGGAGCGTGATCATTCACATCAGATATCTTTAAGTGCAAAATATCTTTACTTGAAAGAGGTGGGTTTCCCCCATCTATAGCAGTTATAGTGATATTATACTCTGCTATTTGTTCCCTGTCTAGTTCTGAGTCGGTCACCAGGTTGTAATAATTAGTTAACGAGGATACGATTTTAAATGGAGAATTTAAATCAATCGAACATGTAATCTTACTGTTGTCACCTGAATCCAGATCCTGAACATTTATCATTGCTATAACAGTTCCAGGTGCTGCGTCTTCAGATACTGAACTGGAAAAAGACATTATTGTAATTTTTGGTGCGTTGTCATTTACGTCAATAACGTCAATAATTATCTCACTCGAGTCAGTCAAACCTCCGTGATCTGAAGCTTTGACTTTGACTGTAAACTGTTTATGCTTTTCATAATCTATATCACCTATGACTTTTACCTCCCCAGAATCCGCATCAATGGAGAACAAAGCTTTCACCGTAGATGTAACATGCTCAAAATGATATTGAATGCCGTGACTAGACTCATCAGCATCGGTCGCACTGACTTTAGTCACGATTGTAGTTTTAGGAGCATTTTCAACAACTGATGTTTTATAAGACGACTGGGTAAAAACGGGAGCGTTGTCATTGACATCTTGGACAATGATATTAATCTGCACAGTTGCGGACCTTTGTGGTTTTCCACCATCTAAAGCGGTCAGAATCAGATTATGGCGCTGCTTAATTTCTCTATCAAGAGGAGAATGAAGAACCATCTCGACGTTTTTGTTACCACCAGCGCCATTCTGGACATTAAGCTTAAAATGATCGGTGGGTTGAAGAGTATATTTCTGTAGCGTGTTCACTCCCACGTCTGGATCTATCGCGCTCTCTAATGGAAATCGCGCACCTAAAACCGCCAGTTCGCTGATTTTTTGCTCGATTTTAGATTTTGGAAAGACGGGGCTGTTGTCATTTATGTCCAGTATATCAACAGTAACTCGATAAAGCTCCATCGGATTCTCAAAAATTACATCAAAACTCACACTACAGGCAGATGTGTCTCCGCATAGATCTTCTCTGTCTATTTTGTTTTTAACAACCAGATGCCCATTCTCCTTGTCGAGACCAATGTACTCACTGCTGTCCGTAGTGAAAACACGAGCTTTTCCTGAAATCAGTCTCTTCGGCTCAAGCCCGAGATCTGAGGCAATATTTCCAACAAACGAGCCCACTGGCATTTCCTCAGGTATAGAATAACGAATCTGACCGGTCACGCGAGGGGGAAATAAAGCAAACGCACACGCTGTATAGAAAAATAACGACCCATAATGCCAGCCTTTTCCTCCCGACTCCATTTTTGATCAACAAAGACAGAGCAAAAGCATTCAAAAAAGCAAAATATGCGATGAAATATTCCCAGCAAATTTCGTCTTCGTTCGTGTTTAAGAACCTGGAGATGAATCTGATGGTGGTCTGTTATGTAGTATATCTGAATGATGCCATAGCTTTGGGTTTCGTTATAGGGAGGGCTAAAAGCACACACCAGAAAGACAATATAGGTTAAACAGCGGCACTTAGAGCCCAAATACAGCACTACATAATAGTCATTTAATGAGAGAAAAAATACAAAGGATTAAGAAAAAAAAAAAAAATCTGGTTTTCTGGTTATGATTTAATTTGTGATCAAATAAATGCATATTATATAACAAAATGTATATAACGTGATCCAGCACAATTTAACATTTATATAACAATAAAAAATACTATTTTAAAATATTCACCTTAAAATATTTTAAGTATCATGTATGAGCAAAGATGCAAACTGAGCAAACTTATGCTAGCATGCTTCACAGAATTAACTGTACTTTCACACATTATCTTAAATTTTTAGATGACATGTTTTTATTTATTACTTCATATTTTAAAACTAAAGAAAGAACATTTTGTGAAATATTTTGATTTAAATGTGGGTAGCACTTTATTTTACAGTCCTGTTCCCCATGTACATACTATGTACTTATTATAGTAATTACAATAACTATGTAATAACTAGGTACTTTCCCTGAACCTAGCCCTAAACCTATCCCTACCCCATGTAGTTACCTTGTATTACCTGAAGTTTCTTAGATAAATACACTGTAAGTACACGTACTGTAAAATAAATAATAAAAATAATAAAATAATAATAATTTAGTGCAACCTAAATGTGTTTCTATGTTGTAAATTCTAGTTGTTTTGGTGTTTTGTTTTATAAAGCATTTGCTTTTTCAATTGTGACAAGTGTATAGATATGTTTTGGATCCTCTGTATGAGCCAACATTTTATACAATTGTGAGAGTAACTAACAGACACATGCAAACTTCCTGATCTGTTTTTTTTTTTTTTTTTTTTTTTTTGTAACCTTATGATTTATATATTAATGCAAATATTTTCTTATTTTCTTTTTCAGGAAATGCTGGGTGGGTGAGGGGGGTGACCTCTTTAAACTGTATAGGATAATAGTGAGTACATACATGATATCAAGGTCTGAATCACACATTATAGAAGGTCAAACAAGGTCTCACCTCTAAAGTCAGATCATCAACCTCCTGTTCCTTCTTTTCTCTCTGAACTGTTCCCATACGACTCTGGCTCACCAGTGTGTTCTGACTGTAGGGCCTGACAAACTTCATGTCACTCATCCTTGAATCAGTGGTTCCACACATTTCATAATTATACACATGCTGTAATGTGCCGTCTGTGTAGACTGGAGGATAATATGGAATTACAGGAAGATTTGCCCCAGATTTATAAAATAGCTTGTTCTGCCTCCATCTGTAGATTTTTACTGAAATTATTGAAATAATTGAGACTATGAAGAGCAGGGAGACCACTGCGAGAGCCAAGATTAAATAAAAAGTCAAATTGTCATTATATTTTTTTTCATGTGTAAAGTCTGTGAACTCTGACAGCACTTCAGGAAAGGTGTCAGCCACAGCCACATTAATGGAGACCACAGCTGAGCGAGAGGGCTGTCCGTTATCTTCCACAACAACAGTCAGTTTTTGTTTGACAGCATCTTTATCAGTCACTTGTCGCACAGTTCTTATTTCTCCATTCTGTAAACCCACTTCAAACAGCGCTCTGTCTGTAGCTTTCTGTAGTTTATAGGAGAGCCAGGAATTCTGTCCAGAGTCCACATCAACAGCCACCACTTTAGTGACCAGATATCCAACCTCTGCAGCACGAGGCACAATCTCAGCCACCACAGAAGCACCTGTCTGTACTGGATACAGAATCTGAGGAGCGTTGTCATTCTGATCTTGGATTATAATGTTTACAGTCACGTTACTGCTGAGCGGAGGAGAGCCTCCATCTTGTGCTTTTACCCGGAAGTGGAAATCTTTCAACTGTTCATAGTCAAAAGAGCGAACAGCTGTAATCAGTCCGCTGTCGGGATGAATTGACACATACGATGAGACAGAGACTCCATTAACAGTGCTGTCTTCTAGAATATAAGAAACACGGGCATTCTGGTTCCAATCAGCATCACTGGCTTTAACGGTAAATATAGAGAGACCAGGTGTGTTATTCTCCAGCACACATGCCTCATAGTTACTTTTCTCAAAGATAGGAGCATTGTCATTCACATCTGAAATTTGTAAAGACAGAGAGGCATTGCTGGAGAGCGCAGGCACTCCCTGATCAGAGCATGTGACACTGATATTGTATGCAGCATCTCTCTCTCTGTCCAGTTGCTGCTCTATACGCAGGCTGATGAAATTACTGGATGATGATATAAGAGCAAATGGAATATTGTCATTTATCATGCAATGAATCTGGCCATTCACACCTGAGTCTGCATCATCTACTTTCATCATAGCAACAACTGTACCAGGAGTGGAGTCCTCAGACACAGAGTTTGACATAGAGAGTAAGCTTATCACTGGTTTGTTATCATTAATGTCCAACACATTAATAATCAGCTTACATGAATCAGAAAGGCCCCCTAGATCTTTAGCCTGGACATCAAGCTCATAATGATTTGCTTTTTCAAAGTCAACAAGCCCATTTAAAGTTACCTCGCCACTATGCTGGTCAAAAATAAACAGGTTTTCCCCTGTTTCATCAGTGCTTGCAATGTTGTACGTCACATGACCATTAGATCCCTCGTCTGCATCAGTGGCACTGACTGTGGTCAGTTTAGTCCCTTTTGGAGCATTTTCAGTTAAAATGGCTTTATATACCTTCTGCGTAAACACAGGAGCATTATCATTAACATCTAATACAGTAACATGTATTTGAACAGTTCCAGATAACTGCGGATCGCCGCCATCAAAAGCGGTTAACAATAACGTAAGCACACCTTTCTTTTCTCTATCAAGTGATCTCTGCAAAACCATCTCAACGTTTTTATCTCCGCTTTCTTTGCTGTGCAGTTCAATCATAAAATTATCAGTTGGTTTAAGAGAATAGCTTTGGAGACCATTAATTCCTACATCCGCATCCATAGCTCTTTCTAACATGAATCTTGCGCCTGTTACAGCCGATTCGCTAATTTCAAACTCAATTCGCCTTTTCTGGAAAGTGGGTGGATTATCGTTTATATCCATAATTTCAACCGTAATCGTGTATAATTCCATGGGGTTTTCCAAAATCATCTGAAGATGCAAAGCGCATGGGGTCGTTTTTGCACAAAGAGACTCGCGATCCATTTTCTCTTTGATGAAGAGCAAACCAGTGTCTTTAATGAGACCAATATATTCAGTACTGTCGCCTGTATATATTCGTGCTTTTCCTGACCTCAACCGTTGTAAATCCAAGCCCAAATCCTGCGCGATATTCCCCACAATTGAGCCTTTAGACATTTCTTCTGGAATGGAGTAACTGACTTGTCCTCTTGCCGAATGAAGCAGGACGACGGAAAACAATACCGAATACCACATCACGACACAATGTAGATTTCCTCCCTCGATATCACCGACAAACCACAGTGAAATAAAAGGGTTCCCACCATCGAAGATTCGTCTTGTAATGGGGAAATAGTAAAGTCAGAATCATTTAATTACACTAAGTACAAAATGTCACTTTTTCTCAAGACACTTGACAATAATGAGCGATCTGAAAGCGTTTCCTTCTGTCCTTTCTCTCTGAATATGGGATGATGGAGCAGGGTTTAAAATACACACATACAAAGTGCTACGTTGACAAACAGCGGCCCTGTGAGTCTAAACCGAGCACTACAAATAAAATCACAGCTCATAAAATAAAACAGCTCACAAAAAAAAGAAGAAAAAAAGGTAGAACTTTTTAAATTGAAAAACAGTAAAGATAGTAAAAAATAAAGACTAATCATAATAATGCTATTTTAAAAAATCTAGTTACTCTTAATAAATGGAAAGAAATAATTTTAGGCCGTTTGCTAAGTGCACTGTCCATATGTCACTGTCCAATATGTGGTGCTGAAGGTAATCTAAATTGGTATTTAACCATGACGATTACAAATAGAGATCGTGTCAAATTCTTTTTATTTATTTTTATTTTTTAATTATTATTGTCTACTCATTTTATTGAAAATTTTGATTTTGTTTATTTTGTACTGTATAAAGCATTGTTCTTACCGATGTCAAACTCTCACTTTCCAAACCGTTATTTTTCTTCATTGCGCGATGCATCGTCTCAGTGAAACTCGGGTCCATCATTAAAGCATTCTGTCCACCCAGTGTAAAAAACTTACAGTCACTCTTCCTCGAGTCAGTCGTCATGCACACTTCATAATTATAACCGTGCGGCAGAGTTCCGGTGACTCCTGTGTCTGCGTAATGCGGTGGATAGTACGGAATAACAGGCAGATTGGACTGATATAAGAAGCGAGATTGCCTCCATCTGTAGATCTTTACTGATATTATGACAACCACACATGTGATAAATAAGAAAGAAACAGCGGCCAGTGCGAGAACTAAATAAAATGTCAGGTTCCCGTCGTACTGTTTTTCATGCGTAAAGTCTGTGAACTCTGACAGCACTTCAGGAAAGCTGTCAGCCACAGCCACGTTAATGGAGACCACAGCTGAGCGAGAGGGCTGTCCGTTATCTTCCACAACAACAGTCAGTTTTTGTTTGACAGCATCTTTATCAGTTACTTGTCGCACAGTTCTTATTTCTCCATTCTGTAATCCCACTTCAAACAGCGCTCTGTCTGTAGCTTTCTGTAGTTTATAGGAGAGCCAGGCATTCTGTCCAGAGTCCACATCAACAGCCACCACTTTAGTGACCAGATATCCAACATCTGCAGCACGAGGCACAATCTCAGCCACCACAGAAGCACCGGTCTGTACTGGATACAGAATCTGAGGAGCGTTATCATTCTGATCTTGAACAATTATTTTCACTGTCACGTTACTGCTGAGCGGAGGAGAGCCTCCATCTTGCGCTTTTACCCGGAAGTGGAAATCTTTGAGTTGTTCATAGTCGATAGAGCGCACAGCTGTAATCAGTCCGCTGTCAGGATGAATTGACACATATGATGAGACAGAGACTCCATTAACAGTGCTGTCTTCTAGAATATAAGAAACACGGGCATTCTGGTTCCAATCAGCATCACTGGCTTTAATTGTAAATATAGAGAGACCAGGTGTGTTATTCTCCAGCACACATGCCTCATAGTGACTTTTCTCAAAGATAGGAGCATTGTCATTCACATCTGTTATTTGCACACGGAGAGAGACACTGCTGGAGAGCGCTGGCACTCCCTCATCAGTACATATTACACTGATATTGTACTGAGCTTCTCTCTCTCTGTCCAATTCCTGTTCTGTTTGCAAGCTGAAGAAATTGCTAGATGGAGAAGTAATACAAAAGGGAATGTCTTCATTTAAGACGCACTGAACCTGACCATTTACACCTGAATCGAAATCATCAACATTTAGGACTGAAACAACAGTACCAGACTTTGATCCCTCAGATATTGAATGGGAACTAGACACAATATTAATACTAGGCGAGTTGTCATTAATGTCAAGAACATCGACAATGACTTTACATGCATTAGACAGTCTTCCTTGATCTTTTGCCTGGATATTAATTTCATAATGACTCACCTTTTCATAGTCAACCTGACCATTTAAAATTAGTTCACCACTCTTTTCATTGATTAAGAATATTTCAGCCACATTTTTCTCCACTGTGTCAGATATGTAGTACGTCACTACACTGTTGGAACCTTCGTCTGCATCAGACGCGCTCACCACTGTTAATATCGTACCTTTCGGTGCGTTTTCTGATATTGTGGTTTTATATACCTTTTGCATAAAAACAGGAGCATTATCATTAATATCTAACACAGTGATGTGTATCTGAACGGTTCCAGAGAGCACAGGATTGCCTCCATCAAACGCTTCTAACAACAAAGTAAATGAGCTTTGCGTTTCTCTATCAAGTGGCCTTTGTAAAATCATCTCGACGTTTTTACTACCATCTGCCTGATTGTGCAGTTCAAGTCTAAATTTATCAGTCGGTTTCAGCGAGTAGCTCTGTAGAGCATTTGTTCCTACATCTGGATCGAGAGCTCTGCCGAGCATAAAACCAGCACCCGCAGCCGCCGATTCGCTGATCTCAAACCTAAATTCATTTCTCTGGAAACTAGGAGCGTTATCATTGATATCCGTGATTTCTATTGTAATCGTGTAGAATTCCATCGGGTTGTCCAAAATCATTTGAAGATGCACCGCACATGGAGTCGTTTTTGCACAAAGAGACTCGCGGTCCATTTTCTCTCTTATAAGCAGGGATCCGGTGTTTCTGTTCAGTTCAATGTATTCCGTACTGTCTCTTGAATAAATTCTCGCTTTTCCTGACTTTAATCGTTGTAAATCCAAGCCCAAATCCTGCGCAATGTTTCCCACCATCGACCCTTTTTCCATTTCTTCAGGAATCGAGTAACTGACTTGTCCTCGCGCTATGTGAACCAGAAGAGTCAAAAACAGCACCGAGCGTATTATCATTGCATCAGGCATTGTCTTAATCGCACCGAAGATCGATTAAGAAACAACAATTTATCAGTATATCCTTTAAGCCAATACAAAGAAAAAAAAAATTATTGACTTGAATTATGGATGTACTCGACAACGTTTTTTCTAAATATAAGATGTGAATCTGTGCAAGAAAATAATATCTGAGACGGTAGCTTTTCTTTCTCTCTGATATTATGTGATGCTGGGGGTGGATCTGTAAAATACACAGTTTCTCCTCCATTTGTCGACGAACAGCGGCCCTCTGAGTGTAAATCATGAATTACAAAGCATAATTAAATATTTATGCTTAAGGAGAATTTTAGCAGCGGCATGTACTGTTTTCTAGGCCTATTTATCTCGAATTTAAAACAAGTCATCTGAATTCCCCGATGATAAAATAAATTAATATGTTGGAACCAGAACGGCAAACGTGAAGAATAAACCTGAAGGCATTTTAGCAAAAATATAATACTTCCAATCAAAGAACATAATGAAGATGACAGTGCTCTGTTTAATAGTGGGAGAAAACTTCACATGAGGCGCTGTTCATGAAAAGTGGTGCTGAAAGGTGTCAAAATGCCTCTACATTGTACAAAAATAATTCCGTATTTCCCAGTAATTCAAGTACTTCTTTTTATTTACCTACTTATTTATTTCAAGCAGCCTACAACGAAATATTGCTCTTAACCCAATGCAATCTTACTGTGACGCACTGGTCTACCAATAACGCCATCTCGACTACATAGAACTAGAAGAGGAAAAAAGAAGTGAATCATCTGAGTCTTACAACACATGAAACAATTTGCAAGAACAAACTGTGTGACCGTCATGTACACTTAAGAGTTTAATTTCCTTTTCGAACAAATATATAATCTTTACAGGCACCAATGCCGAGCTTTATAGTTCTCTGGTTAATTGCATGATACGATTCTTAATAACGCGAACCAACACTAATAAGCAACATAGGGAAAACAGTGTGACTTCTGCAAAAGTTCAAGATGCATGTATTAAAATGAAGAAAGAAAGTTATAGCCTGTAGGCTTATTCACAACCTAAAACAAGACGTGAACACGTAATAGTTCAGTTCTTCAAGCCCATTTATTGACTTCAGCAGCCATATTAATTGTCTCTTCCGTAAATTATACGGAAAAAAATAATAATAATGATAATACGTCTAACATGACCTTTCTTACCGATTCTGCAGAGCTGACATCGTCGATGGAACTATTTTTCTTGATCGTGCGCTGCATCGTCTCAGCAAAACTCGGGTCCACTACTAAGATATTCTTCCCACCCAGTGTAGAAAACTTACAGTCACTCTTCCTCGAGTCAGTCGTCATGCACACTTCATAATTATAACCGTGCGGCAGAGTTCCGGGGACTCCTGTGTCTGCGTAATGCGGTGGATAGTACGGAATAACAGGCAGATTGGGCTGATATAAGAAGCGAGATTGTCTCCATCTGTAGACCTTTACTGATATTATCACAACCACACATGTGATAAATAAGAAAGAAACAGCGGCCAGTGCGAGAACTAAATAAAATGTCAGGTTGTCGTCATGCTGTTTTTCATGCGTAAAGTCTGTGAACTCCGACAGCACTTCAGGAAAGCTGTCAGCCACAGCCACGTTAATGGAGACCACAGCTGAGCGAGAGGGCTGTCCGTTATCCTCCACAACAACAGTCAGTTTTTGTTTGACAGCATCTTTATCAGTCACTTGTCGCACAGTTCTTATTTCTCCATTCTGTAAACCCACTTCAAACAGCGCTCTGTCTGTAGCTTTCTGTAGTTTATAGGAGAGCCAGGCATTCTGTCCAGAGTCCACATCAACAGCCACCACTTTAGTGACCAGATATCCAACATCTGCAGCACGAGGCACAATCTCAGCCACCACAGAAGCACCAGTCTGTACTGGATACAGAACCTGAGGAGCGTTGTCATTCTGATCTTGAACAATTATTTTCACTGTCACGTTACTGCTGAGTGGAGGAGAGCCTCCATCTTGTGCTTTTACCCGGAAGTGGAAATCTTTGAGTTGTTCATAGTCGAAAGAGCGCACAGCTGTAATCAGTCCGCTGTCAGGATGAATCGACACATACGATGAGACAGAGACTCCATTAACAGTGCTGTCTTCTAGAATATAAGAAACACGGGCATTCTGGTTCCAATCAGCATCACCGGCTTTAACTATAAATATAGAGAGACCAGGTTTGTTATTCTCCAGCACACATGCCTCATAGTTACTTTTCTCAAAGATAGGAGCATTGTCATTCACATCTGATATTTGCACACGGAGAGAGACACTGCTGGAGAGCGCTGGCACTCCCTCATCAGTACATATTACACTGATATTGTAATCAGCTTCTCTCTCTCTGTCCAATTCCTGTTCTGTTTGCAAACTGAAGAAGCTACTAGACTGAGATGTTATGGCAAAGGGAATATTCTCTATTATGACACACTGAACCTGACCATTTACACCTGAATCAAGATCATCAACATTTAGCATTGCAACAATAGTACCAGTCTTACAGCCTTCAGGTATGGAATGGGAATTAGACAGAATTTGAATACTAGGCGAATTATCATTAATGTCAAGAACATCGATAATGACTTTGCATGTTAGATAGTCCTCCTTGATCTTTTGCCTGAATACTAAGTTCATAATGGCTCACCTTTTCATAGTCAATCTGACCGTTTAATATTAGTTCACCAGTTTGCTCTTTAACAAGAAACATGTCGAACACATTTTTCTCCACTGTGTCAGATATGTAGTACGTCACTACACTGTTGGAACCTTCGTCTGCATCAGACGCGCTCACCACTGTTAATATTGTACCTTTCGGTGCGTTTTCTGATATTGTGGTTTTATATACCTTTTGCATAAAAACAGGAGCATTATCATTAATATCTAACACAGTGATGCGTATCTGTACAGTGCCAGAGAGCACAGGATTGCCTCCATCAAACGCTTCTAACAACAAAGTAAATGAGTTTTGCGTTTCTCTATCAAGTGGCCTTTGTAAAATCATCTCGACGTTTTTACTACCATCTGCCTGACTGTGCAATTCAAGCCGGAATTGATCACTCGGTTTCAGCGAGTAGCTCTGTAGAGCATTTGTTCCTACATCTGGATCGAAAGCTCTGCCAAGCATAAAACCAGCACCCGCAGCCGCCGATTCGCTGATCTCAAATCTGATGTCCTTTTTTTGGAAACTGGGAGCGTTGTCATTTATATCCATGATTTCTATTGTAATCGTGTACAATTCCATCGGGTTTTCTAAAATCATTTGAAGATGCACCGCGCACGGAGTTGTTTTTGCACAAAGAGATTCGCGATCCATTTTCTCTCTTATAAGCAGGGATCCAGTGTTTCTGTTCAGCTCGATGTATTCCGTGCTGTCTCTGGTAAATATTCGCGCTTTTCCTGACTTTAATCGTTGTAAATCCAAGCCCAAATCCTGAGCAATATTTCCTACAGTCGATCCTTTTGACATTTCTTCTGGGATGGAGTAACTGACCTGTCCTCGTGCAGTTTGAATCAGAAGAATCAAAAACATCACCGAATGCCGTGCCATTGCATCAGTGCCAGGCATTGTCTCAACTGCACAGACGCTTCAAAAATACAACAATCAGTCCGTATCCTCTAAATACGTGGTATTCCAAATGTAGACATTAAGTCCATACACGACGATGAGCGATGAATAGAAGTGTAGTGTATGAAAATAATGTAATGTGACCGCCGTATTGTCTTTTTCTCCGTGAAACTGTGTGAAACTAGGAAAGGGTCTGTGAAATAAACGGAATCGCCGCTGTGTGTCGATGAACAGCGGCCCTCTGAGTGTAAGTAAGGAAATGCATGCCACTGTTGTACATACAGACACTGTATGTGAAACACTGCAAATAAAACCAATTATTAGTATATGTTAACTATCATATCTGTTTTCCAGGATAATTTCGTGATTGACAAAAAAGACTAATAATCAGGTTTTATGTGAAAATAATCACTCATGGAATAAGTAATTTCGTAGGTGACTATTATATTTATAAGCCCATAACCCTCCTTAGTAGTAGACGTTCATCCAGCTAGGCGCTGTTCAGCACAAGTGGTGCTGAACGGTTTCAATGTGCCATTGTGTTTTTATGATTATTTAATGATAATTGTAATTCTTTCGAATGATTCTCTTTAACAACTGTTAACCTGCATCAAAAATATCACAATGTTGTTTATAATTTTTTCCCCTATGTTTAAGGCAATGCATAATATTTAGGTATTTGTTCACAACCAAGTCATTCCAAAGAATGAGTACATAGAAAAAGACACACTCTATCCTGGCATACATTTAGGTAGGAATAAGAACACAATTCCAACATTTTATATGAATAAAATGTGTGATCACACACAGTAAAAAAACAAACAAACAAATGAATAAATAAATAAGAAATCTTAAAAAATAAATTAAAAAAAAGGTAAATGACTGGTAGCAAAATAATAAAAAATAAAATAATAATAATAATAAAAACCCTTAACATTAACGTTAAATACCTTAATTGAAATAAAGTAAAAAAAAAAAAAAAATATATATATATATATATATATATATATATATATATATATATATATATATATATATATATATATATATATATATATATATACACGATATTTTACGGTTTTTGTTTGTCAGCCTAGCTGCCAGTCACAATTTTTTTATATTTATTTATTTTTTAACGGGACTTTTTTTTTAACAGCGTAGTTAAACTCTGTCTAATCTGATGTTTCAGAAAGTTAAGGCTTTATATGATAAGTACAGTCATTCATACTCGAGTCAGTTGCCATGCACACCAAAACAATTATAAACGAGTTTTCCAGTCCCTCTTCAAATGAACATATAGCTATAACAGCACCCATGGCAACTGTGCAACCTTCTAGTCTACTGTTCGATACAGTCCCAGATTACTGAATCCAGCAGTAAGCAAAAGTCAAAGTCGTGACATTTGCCAAGTATAGTTGCCCATAGTCGGAATTGATGCTCTGCATTTAACCCATCCAAGTGCACACACACAGCAGTGAGAAGTGAACACACCATGAACACACAGCGTGAGCAGTGTGTGCAACACATCAAGTAATAAACACAAAGAAATGTGCTTCCAACATATGGAAACTTTTGGTGAAATATTATAATGAGGTCAACATGATAGGTGCTACGATACCTTATTCATTTAAAAGTAAATAAAGAATAATTGTTTCCAAAACTTTCTTACCGGATCTGTTGACTGGAGATCGTCGATAGAACTATTTTTCTTGATTGTGTGACTCATAGTTTCAGCGAAACTCGGGTCCACCATTAAGACATTCTTCCCACCCAGTGTAGAAAACATGCAGTCACTCTTCCTCGAGTCAGTTGTCATACACACTTCATAATTATAACCGTGCGGCAGAGTTCCGGTGACTCCTGTGTCTGCGTAATGCGGTGGATAGTATGGAATAACAGGCAGTTTAGACTGTAATAAGAAGCGAGATTGCCTCCATCTGTAGACCTTAACTGATATTATGACAACCACGCATGTGATAAATAAGAAAGAAACAGCAGCCAGTGCGAGAACTAAATAAAAGGTCAGATTCTCGTCATAGTGTTTTTCATGCGTAAAGCCTGTGAACTCTGACAGCACTTCAGGAAAGCTGTCAGCCACAGCCACGTTAATGGAGACCACAGCTGAGCGAGAGGGCTGTCCGTTATCTTCCACAACAACAGTCAGTTTTTGTTTGACAGCATCTTTATCAGTCACTTGTCGCACAGTTCTTATTTCTCCATTCTGTAAACCCACTTCAAACAGCGCTCTGTCTGTAGCTTTCTGTAGTTTATAGGAGAGCCAGGAATTCTGTCCAGAGTCCACATCAACAGCCACCACTTTAGTGACCAGATATCCAACCTCTGCAGCACGAGGCACAATCTCAGCCACCACAGAAGCACCGGTCTGTACTGGATACAGAACCTGAGGAGCGTTATCATTCTGATCTTGAACAATTATTTTCACTGTCACGTTACTGCTGAGTGGAGGAGAGCCTCCATCTTGTGCTTTTACCTGAAAGTGGAAATCTTTGAGTTGTTCATAGTCGAAAGAGCGCACAGCTGTAATCAGTCCGCTGTCAGGATGAATTGACACATACGATGAGACAGAGACTCCATTAACAGTGCTGTCTTCTAGAATATAAGAAACACGGGCATTCTGGTTCCAATCAGCATCACTGGCTTTAATTGTAAATATAGAGAGACCAGGTGTGTTATTCTCCAGCACACATGCCTCATAGTGACTTTTCTCAAAGATAGGAGCATTGTCATTCACATCTGATATTTGCACACGGAGAGAGACACTGCTGGAGAGCGCTGGTACTCCCTCATCAGTACATATTACACTGATATTGTACTGAGCTTCTCTCTCTCTATCCAGTTCCTGCTCTGTTTGCAAGCTAAAGAAACTGCTGGAAGACGCAATAGCAAATGGAATATTATCATTAATGTAGCAGTGAACCTGGCCATTCAACCCAGAGTCAAGATCATTTACATTTAGCATTGCAACAACAGTGCTAGGTCTAGACTCCTCTGATATTGTGTTTGACATAGAAACAATGCTTATTGCTGGTTTGTTATCGTTTATATCAGTGAGATCAATTATAACTTTACATGAATCAGACAGTCCTCCTTGGTCACGTGCTTGCATGTTAAGTTGATAACGACTTGCCTTTTCAAAGTCAGCTGAGCCTTTTAAGATTATTTTCCCGCTTCGTCCATCAACCATGAATAAATCATTTACATCTCCAGTGCTTGACATGTAGTAAGTTATAATTGCATTCGAGCCTTCATCAGCATCAGAAGCGCTGACGGACGTGATAACAGTGTTTTTAGGTGTATTTTCAGGAAGAGAGGCTTTGTACACTCTTTGATTGAACACAGGAGGATTGTCATTAATATCTAGCACAGTTACGTTTATTCGCACAGTGCTAGTCAGCTGAGGCTCACCTCCATCTACTGCCGTTAACAACAAGGACAACTGCTCTTTGTTTTCACGGTCTAGAGCAGGGATCCTCAAATCTGGACCTTAAGATCCACTTTCCTGCAGAGTTTAGCGCTAACCCTAATCAAACACACCTGAGCATGCTAATCAGTGTCAATCAATGTCTTTGGGATCATTGGAAAATTGCAGACAGGTGACTTTAATCAGGGTTGGAGCTAAACTCTGCAGTGCATTGGACCTCCAGGGTAAGATTTGAGGAAGGGGGGTCTAGAGCCTTTTGCAGCACCATCTCCATGTTTCTGTCGCCATCCGTTTGACTTTGAAAACTTAATACAAAATGATCTGTCGGTTTCAGTAAATAACTCAATTGACTGTTAGATCCGACATCCAGATCGATCGCATTTTCCAACATGAATCTGGCTCCGACTACAGCAGACTCGCTTATTTCAAATGTAATCTCACCTTTAGGAAAACTCGGATCATTATCATTTATGTCGATGATTTCCACTGTGACATCATACCATTCCATTGGATCTTCCAAAATCAGCTGAAGGTGTAAAGCACATGGAGTCGTTTTAGCACAAAGAGCCTCGCGGTCTATTTTCTCCTCAGTGAGAAGTATGCCCTTCTCTTTATTCAGTCCGACGAATTTGTTATTGTCTCCAGCAAATATGCGCGCCTTCCCTGACTTCAGTCTTTTTAAATCCAAACCCAAGCCTTGGGAAATATTTCCAACGATCGACCCTTTTGGTATTTCTTCTGGAATGGAATAGCTGATCTGCCCTCTCACCGAGTATCGAAACAGGATCATTAAAACCGCTGCAGCGTGCCACATTACAAAGCTGGCCATTTCCCGTCCTTCTTTAGACCCTTAAGATCAGACGGATTTATTACAAAATAAGGATGTTACACGTAAAACCCCAGCCCCGACAAGAAAACTAAAATAAGATCAGGATATATATCTGCAGTACATCCAACAAAGTAATTGTTTCGAGACATCAGGCTTTATTATGCTGTTCTCTGACATCACCGGATTTTGTGGATAGGTCTGACATATGGACTGCGTTGTGTTGTGTTGATCAACAGCGGCCCTACGAGCCTTAACTAAGAATTGCAATAGTTTGTTTCGAACTTATCAGAGCAGGACGCAAATGATCTGTCAAACTAAAAGTTCGGTAAACCTTGCAAAAAATCTTAACTAGGTGCCTCTTATAAATAAAATAAAATAAAATAAAAAATAAAAAATAAAAACATCAATATCTTTTAATTCGCAATGAATTACTAGTATAGTATTAGTTAAATAAATGGTAAGTCAATTTGAAAATGCTACAAAAGTGTGTGTGTGTGTGTGTATAAATGTTTTGAAGTATAAACAACGTAAAACAAATAAATAAATAAAGCATTGAAAAGTGAAGTTGGGATTTTACTGAACTACAAAGTAGGTTAAAAAAAAAAAAAAAAAAAAAAAAGGAAATTGGCGCTGTCCGGTGAGTGGTGCTGAAATGTTGTTGCAGTATCACAGCATTACCACAAAAGTAGAAATAATAATAATAATAATAATAATAATAATAATAATAATAATTAGTATTATTATTAGTATTAAAGTATGCCACGAAATACATAATCACAGAACCCAGAGACTACAAGCAATTTTGAAGAAAAATATATAATGTGTCGTCTTACCAATTGTGAAAGACCGTTTTCTTCCGTCATTGCGCGCTGCATCGTCTCAGTGAAACGTGAATCCACCATTAAAACATTCTGTCCACCGAGTGTAGAAAACTTACAGTCAGTCTTCCTCGAGTCAGTCGTCATGCACACTTCATAATTATAACCGTGCGGCAGAGTTCCGGTGACTCCTGTGTCTGTGTAATGCGGTGGATAGTACGGAATAACAGGCAGATTGGACTGATATAAGAAGCGCGATTGCCTCCATCTGTAGACCTTTACTGATATTATCACAACCACACATGTGATAAATAAAAAAGAAACAGCAGCCAGTGCGAGAACTAAATAAAAGGTCAAGTTATCGTCATACTGTTTTCCATGCGTAAAGTCTGTGAACTCCGACAGCACTTCAGGAAAGCTGTCAGCCACAGCGACGTTAATGGAGACCACAGCTGAGCGAGAGGGTTGTCCGTTATCTTCCACAACAACAGTCAGTTTTTGTTTGACAGTATCTTTATCAGTCACTTGTCGCACAGTTCTTATTTCTCCATTCTGTAATCCCACTTCAAACAGCGCTCTGTCTGTAGCTTTCTGTAGTTTATAGGAGAGCCAGGAATTCTGTCCAGAGTCCACATCAACAGCCACCACTTTAGTGACCAGATATCCAACCTCTGCAGCACGAGGCACAATCTCAGCCACCACAGAAGCGCCTGTCTGTACTGGATACAGAACCTGAGGAGCGTTGTCATTCTGATCTTGGATTATAATTTCCAAAGTCACATTAGTGCTGAGGGACGGAGAGCCTCCGTCTTGCGCTTTCACACAAACACGAACATTTTTCATTTGCTCGTAGTCAAAACCGCGCAGCGCGTGAACCACTCCACTGTCAGCATTTACTGATATAAAAGAGGAAACAGGGGATCCTCCCACTGTAGTCTCATCTAGAAGATATGAAATACGAGCGTTCTGGTTCCAGTCATGATCTTGAGCACTCAGAGTAAATATGGACAAACCAGGTTGATTGTTTTCATTAACATATGTAGTGTAAACACTCTTTTGAAACCTGGGAGGATTGTCATTAACATCTGATACTTTAAGATTTAAAGTTTTCTGACTAGAAAGCGCAGGAGATCCTGAATCTGCAGCTGTGATAGTGATATTATATTCTGCCACACGTTCACGATCTAAAGCAGCATCAGTGACTAAAGTGTAATAATTCCGCAATGAGGACAGAAGTTTAAATGGAGTATTTATATCAGTTGTACAGACAACGTGACCATTGTCTCCTGCATCTACATCTTTCACGCTGAAAATAGCAATAGTGGTGCCCGTTGGTGCATCCTCACTGACTGGGGTAAAAAATGACATAACACTGATTGTTGGCGCATTGTCATTTACATCAATTAAATCAACTATGACTTTGGCAGAATTTCCTAAACCCCCCCGATCTTTGGCCTCGACGCCAAATTCGTATTTCTTTGCTTTTTCATAATCAAGTACACCATTTAACGTAATAACACCAGTTTTTTCATCAATTTTAAAAACATCTTTTACATTCCCCTTAAAATTAGCGAAACTAAATGCAATTAAACTGTTTGTCCCACTGTCTGCATCACTAGCATTAACTGTAGTAATGTGAGTTCCTTTAGCTGAATTTTCTGCTATTGTTGCTCTATAAACAGACTGGTTAAATACTGGCGCGTTGTCATTAGCATCTAGTACGTTCACATCTATTTTCATGTTACCAGATCTCTGAGGATTTCCTCCGTCGACTGCTGTGAGAATGAGAGATATTCGTGGATGTCGCTCTCTGTCTAGAGGCTTCTGAAGCACCATTTCAGCATATTTAACTCCATCGGGGTTCGAGTTTTGTTTCAAAATAAAATAATCATTACCTGACATAATATAATTTTGTAGTGCGTTTATACCCACATCAGGATCATCTGCGCTTCCCAGTAAAAAAAGAGCTCCAGGAGCGGCCGATTCACTTATTTCAAGATTAATTTCATCTTTAGGAAATCTTGGCGAGTGATCGTTTACATCCAGTATTTCCACCGTAACATGATGCAGTTCCACTGGAAAATCAAGTATTATTTCAAATGTGAAGCTGCACGGAGTGGTTTCAGCGCAAAGCTGCTCTCGGTCAATTCTCTCCTTTACAACCAAAATCCCTTTGTCTGATTTCAGCTCTACGTACTCAGTGCTGTCGCCAGACGCGATACGAGCTCGACCCGAGCGCAGTCTTTGAACATCCAGACCAAGATCATGAGCTATATTCCCAATCAGCGACCCTTTCTTCATTTCCTCTGGAACGGAGTAACGAATCTGTGCGTTTATATTTGAGATCGAACAAGCAGCCATGATGAAAAACACCGTCCATAAGAAAACACGATCCAATGTGTGCATTTGCCTTTGGTATACAAGCATTGCACTTAATATAATAATTTCCATTTTAAGCATTCCGATTACACAGTGAATGTTGTTCAATAGCAAAAAATAATAATTTTGTTCATCTGCTACTTTTCAGTAACTCTCTTCTTCATCGACGCACTTTGATCTCCGTCGCAATAGTCTGCATCATCAGAGCTTCACCAAGAGCAGCCAGTGACGAATCATGAGTAAGTGTTCCTGTAGACTACATTTGTGTTAACCAACAGCGGCCCATAGAGTTGATAAAGATGAATAACATTTGCAAATACTCAAAAATAGTTCAGCACTGAAGGGCACTTCTGTGTGTTGACTCAATAAGAATTCAAAGTTGTAAAAAAAAAACCAACAAAAAAAAAAACACCCCAGACCAAATCATTAAATCATGCACAAATAATCATACCAAACTGATGAGAATGCGAATCATATATATATATATATATATATATATATATATATATATATATATATATATATATATATATATATATATATATATATATATATATATACAGTATATATATATATATATACAGTATATATATATATATATATATATATATATATATATATATATATATGTATGTATGTATGTATGTATGTATGTGTATATATATATATATATATATATATATATATATATATATATATATATATATATATATATATATATATATATATATATATATATATATATATATATATATATATATATATATATATATATATATATTCTGTAAACCCACTTATAATCCCTATTTTTAAGACTTGACTTGTTTCTTGTTTTCCGTCAAAAATTACAATTAAGGTCTTCTAAGCTTACCATAACCTAACTATTTCATTTGAAATCAAATGTATATTATATTATATTATATTATATTATATTATATTATATTATATTATATTATATTATATTATATTATATTATATTATATTATATTATATTAACAATATTTTAGATGGTCTCACCATTTCAGACGATTCTGCATCTTCTAGGAGGTTTTTTTCCTTCATTGCGCGCTGCATCGTCTCAGCAAAACTCGGGTCCACCATTAAAACATTCTGTCCACCCAGTGTAGAAAACTTACAGTCACTCTTCCTCGAGTCAGTCGTCATGCACACTTCATAATTATAACCGTGCGGCAGAGTTCCGGTGACTCCTGTGTCTGTGTAATGCGGTGGATAGTACGGAATAACAGGCAGATTGGACTGATATAAGAAGCGCGATTGCCTCCATCTGTAGACCTTTACTGATATTATCACAACCACACATGTGATAAATAAAAAAGAAACAGCAGCCAGTGCGAGAACTAAATAAAAGGTCAAGTTATCGTCATACTGTTTTCCATGCGTAAAGTCTGTGAACTCCGACAGCACTTCAGGAAAGCTGTCAGCCACAGCGACGTTAATGGAGACCACAGCTGAGCGAGAGGGTTGTCCGTTATCTTCCACAACAACAGTCAGTTTTTGTTTGACAGTATCTTTATCAGTCACTTGTCGCACAGTTCTTATTTCTCCATTCTGTAATCCCACTTCAAACAGCGCTCTGTCTGTAGCTTTCTGTAGTTTATAGGAGAGCCAGGAATTCTGTCCAGAGTCCACATCAACAGCCACCACTTTAGTGACCAGATATCCAACCTCTGCAGCACGAGGCACAATTTCAGCCACCACAGAAGCGCCTGTCTGTACTGGATACAGAACCTGAGGAGCGTTGTCATTCTGATCTTGGATTATAATTTCCAAAGTCACATTAGTGCTGAGGGACGGAGAGCCTCCGTCTTGCGCTTTCACACAAACACGAACATTTTTCATTTGCTCGTAGTCAAAACCGCGCAGCGCGTGAACCACTCCACTGTCAGCATTTACTGATATAAAAGAGGAAACAGGGGATCCTCCCACTGTAGTCTCATCTAGAAGATATGAAATACGAGCGTTCTGGTTCCAGTCATGATCTTGAGCACTCAGAGTAAATATGGACAAACCAGGTTGATTGTTTTCATTAACATATGTAGTGTAAACACTCTTTTGAAACCTGGGAGGATTGTCATTAACATCTGATACTTTAAGATTTAAAGTTTTCTGACTAGAAAGCGCAGGAGATCCTGAATCTGCAGCTGTGATAGTGATATTATATTCTGCCACACGTTCACGATCTAAAGCAGCATCAGTGACTAAAGTGTAATAATTCCGCAATGAGGACAGAAGTTTAAATGGAGTATTTATATCAGTTGTACAGACAACGTGACCATTGTCTCCTGCATCTACATCTTTCACGCTGAAAATAGCAATAGTGGTGCCCGTTGGTGCATCCTCACTGACTGGGGTAAAAAATGACATAACACTGATTGTTGGCGCATTGTCATTTACATCAATTAAATCAACTATGACTTTGGCAGAATTTCCTAAACCCCCCCGATCTTTGGCCTCGACGCCAAATTCGTATTTCTTTGCTTTTTCATAATCAAGTACACCATTTAACGTAATAACACCAGTTTTTTCATCAATTTTAAAAACATCTTTTACATTCCCCTTAAAATTAGCGAAACTAAATGCAATTAAACTGTTTGTCCCACTGTCTGCATCACTAGCATTAACTGTAGTAATGTGAGTTCCTTTAGCTGAATTTTCTGCTATTGTTGCTCTATAAACAGACTGGTTAAATACTGGCGCGTTGTCATTAGCATCTAGTACGTTCACATCTATTTTCATGTTACCAGATCTCTGAGGATTTCCTCCGTCGACTGCTGTGAGAATGAGAGATATTCGTGGATGTCGCTCTCTGTCTAGAGGCTTCTGAAGCACCATTTCAGCATATTTAACTCCATCGGGGTTCGAGTTTTGTTTCAAAATAAAATAATCATTACCTGACATAATATAATTTTGTAGTGCGTTTATACCCACATCAGGATCATCTGCGCTTCCCAGTAAAAAAAGAGCTCCAGGAGCGGCCGATTCACTTATTTCAAGATTAATTTCATCTTTAGGAAATCTTGGCGAGTGATCGTTTACATCCAGTATTTCCACCGTAACATGATGCAGTTCCACTGGAAAATCAAGTATTATTTCAAATGTGAAGCTGCACGGAGTGGTTTCAGCGCAAAGCTGCTCTCGGTCAATTCTCTCCTTTACAACCAAAATCCCTTTGTCTGATTTCAGCTCTACGTACTCAGTGCTGTCGCCAGACGCGATACGAGCTCGACCCGAGCGCAGTCTTTGAACATCCAGACCAAGATCATGAGCTATATTCCCAATCAGCGACCCTTTCTTCATTTCCTCTGGAACGGAGTAACGAATCTGTGCGTTTATATTTGAGATCGAACAAGCAGCCATGATGAAAAACACCCTCCATAAGAAAACACGATCCAATGTGTGCATTTGCCTTTGGTATACAAGCATTGCACTTAATATAATAATTTCCATTTTAAGCATTCCGATTACACAGTGAATGTTGTTCAATAGCAAAAAATAATAATTTTGTTCATCTGCTACTTTTCAGTAACTCTCTTCTTCATCGACGCACTTTGATCTCCGTCGCAATAGTCTGCATCATCAGAGCTTCACCAAGAGCAGCCAGTGACGAATCATGAGTAAGTGTTCCTGTAGACTACATTTGTGTTAACCAACAGCGGCCCATAGAGTTGATAAAGATGAATAACATTTGCAAATACTCAAAAATAGTTCAGCACTGAAGGGCACTTCTGTGTGTTGACTCAATAAGAATTCAAAGTTGTAAAAAAAAAAACAACAAAAAAAAAAAACACCCCAGACCAAATCATTAAATCATGCACAAATAATCATACCAAACTGATGAGAATGCGAATCATATATATATATATATATATATATATATATATATATATATATATATATATATATATATATATATATATATATATATATATATATATATATATATATATACAGTATATATATATATATATATATATACAGTATATATATATATATATATATATATATATATATATATATATATATATGTATGTATGTATGTATGTATGTATGTGTATATATATATATATATATATATATATATATATATATATATATATATATATATATATATATATATATATATTCTGTAAACCCACTTATAATCCCTATTTTTAAGACTTGACTTGTTTCTTGTTTTCCGTCAAAAATTACAATTAAGGTCTTCTAAGCTTACCATAACCTAACTATTTCATTTGAAATCAAATGTATATTATATTATATTATATTATATTATATTATATTATATTATATTATATTATATTATATTATATTAACAATATTTTAGATGGTCTCACCATTTCAGACGATTCTGCATCTTCTAGGAGGTTTTTTTCCTTCATTGCGCGCTGCATCGTCTCAGCAAAACTCTGGTCCACCATTAAAACATTCTGTCCACCCAGTGTAGAAAACTTACAGTCACTTTTCCTCGAGTCAGTCGTCATGCACACTTCATAATTATAACCGTGCGGCAGAGTTCCGGTGACTCCTGTGTCTGTGTAATGCGGTGGATAGTACGGAATAACAGGCAGATTGGACTGATATAAGAAGCGAGATTTTCTCCATCTGTAGATCTTGACTGATATTATCACAACCACACATGTGATAAATAAGAATGATACAGCAGCCAATGCAAGAACTAAATAAAAGGTCAGATTCTCGTCATACTGTTTTTCATGCGTAAAGTCTGTGAACTCTGACAGCACTTCAGGAAAGCTGTCAGCCACAGCCACGTTAATGGAGACCACAGCTGAGCGAGAGGGCTGTCCATTATCCTCCACAACAACAGTCAGTTTTTGTTTGACAGCATCTTTATCAGTCACTTGTCGCACAGTTCTTATTTCTCCATTCTGTAAACCAACTTCAAACAGCGCTCTGTCTGTAGCTTTCTGTAGTTTATAGGAGAGCCAGGAATTCTGTCCAGAGTCCACATCAACAGCCACCACTTTAGTGACCAGATATCCAACATCTGCAGCACGAGGCACAATCTCAGCCACCACAGAAGCGCCTGTCTGTACTGGATACAGAACCTGAGGAGCGTTGTCATTCTGATCTTGGATTATAATTTCCAAAGTCACATTAGTGCTGAGGGGCGGAGAGCCTCCGTCTTGCGCTTTCACACAAACACGAACATTTTTCATTTGCTCGTAGTCAAAACCGCGCAGCGCGTGAACCACTCCACTGTCAGCATTTACTGATATAAAAGAGGAAACAGGGGATCCTCCCACTGTAGTCTCATCTAGAAGATATGAAATACGAGCGTTCTGGTTCCAGTCATGATCTTGAGCACTCAGAGTAAATATGGACAAACCAGGTTGATTGTTTTCAGTAACATATGTAGTGTAAACACTCTTTTGAAACCTGGGAGGATTGTCATTAACATCTGATACTTTAAGATTTAAAGTTTTCTGACTAGAAAGCGCAGGAGACCCTGAATCTATAGCTGTGATAGTGATATTATATTCTGCCACACGTTCACGATCTAAAGCAGCATCAGTGACTAAAGTGTAATAATTCCGCAATGAGGACAGAAGTTTAAATGGAATATTTCTATCAATTGCACAAATAACGTGGCCATTATCTCCCGCATCTACATCTTTCACACTGAAAATAGCAATAGTGGTGCTTGGAGGTGAATCCTCACTGACTGGGGTAAAAAATGACATAACACTGATTGTTGGCGTATTATCATTTACATCAGTTAAATCAATTATGACTTTAGCAGAGTCTCCTAAGCCGCCTTGGTCCTTTGCTTCTATATCAATTTCGTATTTCTTTGCTTTTTCGTAGTCAAGAATGCCAGATAGTGTTATTACACCAGTGCGTTCATCCAATGTAAAAATATGGCCAATGACTTTCATGTTCGTAAAACTATACGAGACCAAACTATTTGTTCCACTGTCTGCATCACTTGCATTAACTGTAGTTATATAAGTTCCAATGGGCGAAGTTTCTGTTATTGTTGCTCTGTAAACTGACTGGTTAAATACTGGCGCATTGTCATTTGCATCTAGTACATTTACCTCTATTTTTACGTTACCTGATCTCCGAGGGTTACCTCCATCGATTGCTGTGACAATGAGAGACAATCGTGGATCCTGCTCTCTATCTAGAGGTTTTTGGAGGACCATTTCAGCATATTTGACCCCACCTTGTCGTGCGTGCTGTTTTAAAACAAAATTATCGTTCTGTGATATGATGTAATTTTGAATACAATTAACACCCACATCAGGATCATCTGCGCTTCCCAGTTGAAAACGAGATCCAGGAGTGGCCGATTCACTTATTTCAAAATGAATTATATCTTTAGGAAATGCTGGCGCGTGATCGTTTACATCCAGTATTTCCACCGTGACATGATGTAGTTCCACTGGATTATCAAGTATTATTTCAAATGTGAAGCTGCACGGAGTGGTTTCAGCGCAAAGCTGCTCTCGGTCAATTCTCTCCTTTACAACCAAAATCCCTTTGTCTGATTTCAGCTCTACGTACTCAGTGCTGTCGCCAGACGCGATACGAGCTCGACCCGAGCGCAGTCTTTGAACATCCAGACCAAGATCATGAGCTATATTCCCAATCAGCGACCCTTTCTTCATTTCCTCTGGAACGGAGTAACGAATCTGTGCGTTTATATTTGAGATCGAACAAGCAGCCATGATGAAAAACACCCTCCATAAGAAAACAAGATCCAGTGACTGTCCTTGCGATTGGAAACAATTAATCCTCCTATATACTGTAATCAAAAACATTTTTTTATATAAATTAAGTATTCAAATTACAAACTGTAGGCCTATAAGATTTTCAGCAACTGAAATATCAACATATGCATCCAGTTCGTTTGTTATCAGCCAGTGACTGTCTCCATTCATCGACTCTCTTTAGTCTCCTACACGATCTCCTACCAGCATCAGCACAACTCCACCAACCACAGGCGATCGCCTACATGCGTTTCTACAAATCAACAGCGGCCCTTAGAGTTGAAATTGAGAAACGACAGTTATTAAAACTATGGAAGGTGAATCCGTGAATTGATTTCAGCAAACATAAAACAGAATAAAGTATCCCGACAGAACTGTATATCATTAAACAAGCAAAAGCCTTCTAAATTTAACATAAATGTTCTTCTTTAGTACACCGAGTAAAGCAAAAATAAATAACCTGTCATTTTTCCTAATTAGGGAAAATAAAATTCAAATAAGAGCAAATAAATAAAAATAAAAATACTCGTTGGTTTGCATTCGGAATAGTCTCGGACTTGGCCATTGGACTCGCCAAATGTTCTCGTTGGTCTGGACCGAGTCCAGCAAACAAAAAAATAAAAAAGAACAGTAATACTTTAAGACTTCAACTGTTAAAAATATATTGAAAAATATATGGAAATTAAAATGCAGTAAAACTATGTTTTAGTTATAAAAACTAATCTTAACTTAGATTTTTTTGAGCAGTTACATATGTAATACTGTCTAACAGCCCTTCTTAAAAAAAACTAAAATAAAAACTAAAAATACTTCAGACGTTTTAAGAACCAGCGATCTTACCATTTCTGCTGACTCGGGATCTTCTAAGAAGTGTGTGTCTTTCATTGCGCATTGAATCGTCTCAGTGAAACTCGGGTCCACCACTAAGACATTCTTCCCACCCAGTGTAGAAAACTTACAGTCACTTTTCCTCGAGTCAGTCGTCATGCACACTTCATAATTATAACCGTGCGGCAGAGTTCCGGTGACTCCTGTGTCTGCGTAATGCGATGGATAGTACGGTATAACAGGCAGATTGGACTGATATAAGAAGCGAGATTGTCTCCATCTGTAGATCTTGACTGATATTATGACAACCACGCATGTGATAAATAAGAAAGAAACAGCAGCCAGAGCGAGAACTAAATAAAATGTCAGGTTCTCGTCATAGTGTTTTTCATGCGTAAAGTCTGTGAACTCTGACAGCACTTCAGGAAAGCTGTCAGCCACAGCCACGTTAATGGAGACCACAGCTGAGCGAGAGGGCTGTCCGTTATCTTCCACAACAACAGTCAGTTTTTGTTTGACAGCATCTTTATCAGTCACTTGTCGCACAGTTCTTATTTCTCCATTCTGTAAACCCACTTCAAACAGCGCTCTGTCTGTAGCTTTCTGTAGTTTATAGGAGAGCCAGGAATTCTGTCCAGAGTCCACATCAACAGCCACCACTTTAGTGACCAGATATCCAACATCTGCAGCACGAGGCACAATCTCAGCCACCACAGAAGCACCGGTCTGTACTGGATACAGAATCTGAGGAGCGTTATCATTCTGATCTTGAATAGTGATAGTTATTGTCACTTCAGAGCTCATTGGCGGGGATCCTCCATCTCGAGCTGTTACGTTAAAAGCAAACGATTTTAACTGTTCAAAATCAAATGACTTAACTGCATGAATACTGCCTGTAAGCGAATCTACAGATACGAGAGAACTTAATGGTGCACCACGCATGTCTTCATCCTTCAGGAAGTAGGTCAATTGCGCATTTGGACCCCAGTCAGCATCATTTGCTTTAACAGTCAGTATAGTGAGACCAGGAAAATTATTTTCACTAACAAATGTTTTATATTCCTCAAACTCGAATTTTGGAGGATTGTCATTGACGTCTGATACTTTTAAATTAAGCGTTTTGTTTGCGTGTCGCGGAGGACTTCCTTGGTCTGATACCGATATTGTCACATTATATTCAGCAAGACTTTCTCGATCAAGCATATCATCAGTAACCAAAGTGTAATATTCTGCTAGAGATGACTCAATTTTAAACGGTATATTTTTATTTATTGAGCATTGAACAAGGCCATTTTTACCAGAATCTGCGTCCTCTAGGTTAATTACGGCTATGGTTGTTCCCACTGGGGAATTTTCAGGAAGAGTGTTTGAGAACGACATCAGCTGTATGGTTGGAGAGTTGTCATTTTCATCAATTACATCTATAACAATTTTACAAGTATCCGACAGGCCTCCTTTATCTCTTGCATTAATATTTAATTGAAATCTGTTTTGAGATTCATAATCTAAATTATTAAGAAGTCTAATCTCACCTGTATCTGAGCTCATCCCAAAAAGCTCACTTGCTTCTTTGCTTGCAACAGCGAAGGAATAGGAAACATGGCCATTTACACCTTCGTCAGCATCAGCAGCACTAATGGTACCTATGACAGTACCAGCAGGTGCATTTTCTCTAACTTCAGTTTTAAATACTGACTGTTTACACACCGGGGCATTATCATTGGCATCCAGAACAGTAACGTAGATTTTTACAGTGCCTGATTTCTGAGGGGATCCACCATCATTTGCCAAAAGAACCAATTGAATCTCACCGCGCTCCTCTCGGTCTAGTTCTCGTTGTAAAACCATCTCAATGTATTTGTTGTCATCGGTCTGACTATGAACTTCCAGTTTAAAATTATCAGTTGGGTGTAGTTTATAGCTCTGTATACCATTTAGACCTACATCTGTATCTATAGCGCTGTCTAAAGGAAAGCGAGCTCCTAAAACCGCATTTTCGGCAATGTTCAAATTAACATTCTCTTTCGGAAATAACGGAGCATTATCGTTTATATCTTGCACCTCAACTGTGACTCGATGTAGCTGGATAGGGTTTTCAACAATAAGATCAAAGCTGAAGCTGCATGGCGTCATCTGTTTACAGAGCTCCTCCCGATCTATCCTTTCTTTAACTACTAGAGTCCCTTTGTCTCTGCTCAGATCGACATACTGTCGTCCGCCCTTTGTTACGACGCGAGCTTTTCCAGATATGAGTCTACTTATCTCTATCCCCAGATCCTTGGCGATGTTTCCAACGAATGATCCCTCTGGCATTTCCTCCGGGATGGAATATCTCGCATTGCAATATACGACATCCACTCCATAAACGCAGAGAATGAACAACACAAACTGCCATTTTGAATGTGCGGAAACCATCCATTGATTGTGTAAATTTCTCAATAACCTTAAGAAAATCATCCTGAGAAGCTGTTTCATTAAATGAAGTGGGAACAAGTAAGAAAAGCCATTAAAATCCTAAATCCGCAATAAAGCATTCATTTTCTTTCCATCGAAAAAAAACCCCGCTGCATTTGTCCAACGTACAGACACATCAGTAAGTGACTAGCAATACAGACTACTGAAGAAAGTAGCGCTCTACTCAGATGTTAATCAACAGCGGCACTCAGAGCTTTAAAGACGCAAATACAAGACCAACAGCCTTAAACACGACTATTACAAACCAAAATTATGACATCAATACCACAATAAGAAGAAGGAGAAAAGTAGAAGAAACTGCCTTATGTGAGACAGGCTGTTTTAATCGGTAACAGACAAAAAGAGGATACCGTGAACCATTTCAGCACCATGAACAGCACCCGGATAATTTAATAATGACTAGAATGTCTAATTCGTCTTTAAAACAAAACCACATTTCCACGATGTCGCAACTGAAAACGTGTGGAAAACGCTAGGCGCGCTGTTTTGTCTTTTTTTCCCCAAAGCACTCTGTAGCCTGAACCCTACGCTTGCCCTCCAGTGTCGTCTGCTTCTGTTCGGCAACCATGATTTGCTCTCCATGAAGACGCAAAAGTTTCAGGAAGAATAAATGGATTTGCAGCACAAAAAATCCCTTGCAGTAGCTCTGCTGATAAATTCATTTTAAAAATGGCTATCCTTGTACAGCTATGATCAGCTGTTTCTCAATCTTGTCTTAGCTTGGCTTATCTTAACAGCCAGTATTTGCATCTGTAACAATCACAACATTTTTAATATCTGGATTCGGATACAACGTCGTACAGTTACTTGATAAGAACGTTATGACTTTTTATCCTTTTTTTTCTATATCACTGAACAAGTATGTCGTGTTAAATTAAAATAATTGATAATTTCTAAAATAATATTTATCATGCAAGCAGAGAGATGTCATGACAAACGTTTGGTGATAATTTGAACACGACTGAATTAATTCAATGTGCACATTTTCATTACGCAGAACTCTTTAAGCTAGTATAATGTTTAGTGAACTTCACTAAACAAATGCGTACATGCCACGCAAACCAGCAAAAGATAAAGATGCAAACATGTAGGACAAGTAGAAAATGTATCTGTATCTAAGCTGATTATTAGCCTATTCTTGAGAGAGAGAGCTGGTTTGGTTTGCAGCGCAGCTGTTTGATTGGTGAGCGCACTGTGCTTATTCCATTCATTCGTATCATATCGTAGCCTAAGCTTTAAATCATTGCCTTTTAAATACATAAAAAAATATTAAAACATGTATGATGTATTATTATAGGTGAAATTACTCTTGCAAAGCTCTGATTTCTGATAGATGCACGGAGAGGCAACAGCAATGCGGTGTTTGATTTGCGTTTTTTTTCATTCATAAAATTTACATTCATTCACTTCACACTTGTGACTTTAGAGGTCTGTATAATATTGCGTTGATCTCATGACTCAACTGTTATCTAGCAAACACCAGACTGTGCCAGCTTCAGCCGAGTATTCAGGCAGAATTATTCCTAATCAATATTCGTTTTTGAAGCCATTATCCGTGCAATTCCGAATAAGTTATTCGGCTTGAGGCACAACCCTAATTATTACATTACATATTTTATTTTTACATGCAAAATATATAAGGTCATAGAAAGTAACAGCTCCACGCGATATTGTAATCCTAAAATTCACGTCGTACTTCCAAACACTTTGTATGCAATATGGTTAATGCATGCTGGAGTAGTCGATTGTTTCCGACAACGCCACTAGTCTTTGCAAGCCCTACAGCATGAACAAAATGTCGCTGTATTTATGTATGCATGCCCAGTAGAGCCAAACATATACTTTCCAGCCTTCACCACGCGCAAGCAAGCTTTGTGTGTGTGTGTGTGTGTGTGTGTGTGTGTGTGTGTGCGCGCGCGCGCGCGCGCTGTGCCAAGGCATCAGTCATTTTAATTTTTGACCACAGACATAATGTCAGCAACAGCAGGATTATAAAGTAAATGAAATGTAAATAAAGTACATAAAAATAAATTGACCCTACAGCTCCAAACTCGGTTCTAGAGGGCCAGTGTACTTTAGAGTTTAGCTCCAACCCTAATTAAACACACTTGAACCAGCTAATAGTAATTAATATTACTATTATTTTTAATGCGTCTATGCATAAATCCATTCATGCTGGGATATTACCATTTCTTGTTGCTAATATTTCATGCATGTTATTTTCCTTCATTGTGAGCTGCATCATCTCAGTGAAACTCGGGTCAACCACTAAAACATTCTGCCCACCCAGTGTAGAAAACGTAGTCACTCTTTCTCCACTCAGTCATCATGCACACTTCATAATCATCCCCATGCTGCAGAGTTCCAGTGACTCCTGTGTCTGTCCTCAGATTGGACTGATATAAGAAGCGAGATTCTCCATCTGTAGATCTTGACGGATATTATGACAACCACGCATGTGAGAAGAAAGAAACAGCAGCCAGTGTGATAACTAAATAAAAGGTCTAATTTCTCCATTCTTTAAACCCACTTCAAACAGCGCTCTGTCTGTAGCTTTCTGTAGTTTATAGTAGAGCCAGGCATTCTGTCCAGAGTCCACATCAAGAGCCACCACTTTAGTGACCAGATATCCAACATCTGCAGCACGAGGCACAATCTCAGCCACCACAGAAGCACCGGTCTGTACTGGATACAGAACCTGAGGAGCGTTATCATTCTGATCTTGAATATTGATAGTTATTGTCACTTCAGAGCTCATTGGCGGGGATCCTCCATCTCGAGCTGTCATGTTAAAAGCAAACAATTTTAACTGTTCAAAATCAAATGATTTAACTGCATGAATACTGCCTATAAGTGAATCTACAGATACGAGATAACTTAATGGTGCACCACGCATGTCTTCATCCTTCAGGAAGTAGGACAATTGGGCATTGGGACCCCAGTCAGCATCAGATTCTTTAACAATCAGCAGAGGTGTAAAATACTTGAGTAAATTTACTTGATTACTGTACTTAAGTATTATTTGGAGGATTTGTACTTTACTCAAGTACAATTTAAACTCACAACTTGTACTTTTACTTTTAAATTTCTGAAGAAAAAACAATACTTTTTACTACTTACAACTGTATTTCACCTTGAAAAGTACATTATATTTTTATATTATCTTATGCACATTAAATATGGTAAACAGAAGCTCAAACGTGTGTGCCTGACGTGAGAACTAATGATCATTGTTTTCATGCATCAAACACACACACACACATTTCTACTTCAATTATGACTTTTAGAGCGTCGGACTCGCAATCGAAAGGTTGTGAGTTCGAGTCTTGGGCCGGCAGGAATTGTAGTTGGGGGTAGTGCATGTACAGTTCTCTCTCCACCTTCAATACCACGACTGATGTGCCCTTGAGCAAGGCACTGAACCCCCAACTGCCCCCCGTGCGCCGCAGCATAAATGGCTGCCCACTGCTCCGGGTGTGTGTTCACAGTGTGTGTGGTGTTTACTGCTCTGTGTGTGTGCGCACTTTGGATGGGTTAAAAGCAGAGCACAAATTCTGAGTATGGGTCACCATACTTGGCTGTATGTCATGTCACTTTCACTTTCATATTGAGGTAGCAAGTATGAATGAACATTATAATCCTAAATATAAAATAACGTATGCTATTTGTGTTATTTTAATCAAAGAATACTGCACATCTCCAGCATACAAAGGCATCAGTAAGGGGTGGACTATGCTCTACTCAGATGTTAATAAACAGCAACGCCCTAGAGCTTCAAAGTCACAAATACAAGACTAACAGACTTAATGCTGCTGTTACAAGCCAAAGTGCAATATCAGTTCAGTTCAACTAATAGTAATATCAGTAAACATATAGACCTCCGTTATGTTTATATACACATGAATCACAAGTTGATTAATAAGCAACATTAGAAGGCAACATGAAATAAAGGGGGGGGGGGGGGTTCTATTCTCACGCTCTCACAAAAATAGCTCCAACGACAGAAAAAAGTAAAGCTTTAAGAACTATTTTCAATAAAAGTCTAAAAACTAGTCTTTAGCACTTGACATGTCCTCTTGACATACAGTACTAACTGTAATCATTTTTAAATTATCTTTTTTTTTATTAATAAAAACTTTGCATTCACTTATTTTTCCCTCCTCACTCTAGCCTAGTAATTATTTGCCTATTTATTTATGTTATTGTCTTATTATGAGGAATGAGGAATATCTTCATTTCATTTCATTTAAGATGATTTGGATGAAATCATTTGCTAAATAAATAAATGTTGATTTTATTCAGACAAAATTTGATCAAATAAACTGATAACTTTATTTCTGTCTTTGTTTTGTTCAGCTAGCATCATCATCGAATAAACCAGCCAACACCTTTATAGCTTTATCATGTTAAGGTAGCTATATTATCAAACATGCCTCAATTATTGTTTTAATAACATCAAGAAGTTGTGCTTTGTGCCTGATTAAACAATTATGCTTACGATCAGTAGCCAATACCGATATAAAAGTATTCCCAGTCTCTATTAGAAAATCAGTGATTTAGATATTAATGTACATCACAAACAAGCATACCAGTTAATTTTGAGCAAATAAGATTTGTTTTCTTACCTTTAGAAGAATGTCCAATTCACAGAGGAGAACATGAAACACAAAAATGAGAACAAACAGGTTAGAACTGTTTAAATGAAATCTTTAAGGCATTAAAAAGACTAAAAAAGGCAAACAAATAATACTATATGTGTATTTATATGTATTTATATATTTATTTTCCTGTGTCAGTTTGTCATTCTTTCAAAGAACTAGAACAAGACAACAAAAGCTAGGACAAAGCTTTTTTCACCCCAATTGTTCATGTTGTTTTTTTTTAATGGGCAAGTACTCGCTTGAGTGACAGTTTGTTTTTGAAAGCTCAGTTTTTTTAGAAGAAGTAAGTTAGAAATATCAAAAACCCACAGTAAAATAACACATTAATTTCTACTTCTACTTAAAACAATTTTTAAAAATATTTACAAAGGATTTTGGAAATACTTTCTGACCAAAAAAAAAAGCCAGCACTAATCAAATTTCCAAATTTACCAGAGTGGGGTAGCTGAGTCCTTCGCCACTGGTGTAGCTACATGTGTTTGTTGATTTTTCATCACAACACAAAGTCTGAGAAAAAGGAATTGTGTTTTCATTGTAAGACTTGATAAACTTAAAGTCACTGGTGCGCGAGCCTGTGGTTAGATACGCGTCATAATTGTAAGAGCTGCGGAGAGTTCCTGCTCCATCCACCTCTGCATAGTTGGGAGGGAGATAGGCACTGGGAACAGCAACTGCTCCATCAAACAACAGTCTGGGCTTTCTCCTGTGACAAAACTTCACTGCCACGATCAGAATGATGAACGTCAGGAAGAAAGTGGACACAGAAACTAATGCAATGATCAAATATGATGTCAGTTCAGAGTTGTTGTCCTCATAAGTCATATCTTTAAGTTCAGGAACTTCAGAAAGGTTGTCAGAAATTAGTAAATTTACAGCGAAGGTGGTGGACAGAGAGGGCTGTCCGTTATCCTTCACTGAAATAACAAGATTCTGCTTCATATTGTCAGATTCAGAAATGTCTCGTTGTGTTTTGATCTCTCCACTGTGGAGACCAATGGAGAAAAGTCCAGGATCAGTAGATTTGACAATCTGATAGGACAGCCATGCATTCTGTCCAGAGTCAGCATCTACAGCGATCACCTTGGACACCAGAGAGCCTGAGAGAGACACTTTAGGGATCATTTCAGTCATTAAAGACTTTCCATCAGGGACAGGGTATAATATCTGTGGAGAGTTATCATTCTCATCTGTTATGAAGACTTTCACAGTCACGTTACTGCTGAGCGGTGGAGATCCATTGTCTCTGGCAACAACTTTGACAGTGAAGTTTCTGAACTGCTCATAGTCAAATGATCTTACAGCATGAATCACCCCTGTATCTCCATTAATAGATAGAAAGGAGGACACTGGGACCCCATTGACTTCACTGGGAGCCAGAGAGTACAGTACAGTACCGTTCTGTCTCCAGTCTGGGTCATTTGCACTGACAGAACAAACAGAAGTTCCTGGTTTGTTATTTTCACTTATATAAGTGCTGTAGGACTGCTGTTCAAACACAGGAGGATTGTCATTCACATCTGAGACAAATAAATTAATTATCATGGAGGTGGATAGTGGTGGAGATCCCCCATCTGTGGCTGTGATGGTAATATTATAATCAGATTCTTTCTCTCTGTCTAGAGCTTTTGTAGTTACTAGAGAGAAATAGTTTTTAACAGATGGGTTCAGTTTGAAAGGAACATTTTGCTGAACAGAGCAACGAATCTGCCGATTTTCTCCTGAGTCTTTGTCTTGAACATTAATGATTCCCACCTCGGTTCCTGGCTCAGAGTTTTCAGGTACTGGATTATTCAAAGATTTAAGGATGATTCTAGGTGGATTATCATTAACATCAGTTATATCTATTATAATTTTAGCAGTTGATGACAGCCCAAAGGCATCTTGGGCATAAATTCCTACTTCGTACTTTTTGACTTTTTCATAATCAATTTCTCCGATCACCACAATTTGTCCCGTTGTCTTATCAATTGAAAATAATTGTACTGCTTTATCTGATATTCTGCTGAATTCATATGTCACTTCCCCATTAGGACCTTCATCAGCATCAGTGGCGCTCACTTTGATTATCTCTGTTCCTGAAGGTGTATTTTCAGCCACAGTGACTTTATAAACAGACTCACTAAACACTGGCACATTATCATTAGCATCGAGAACAGTGATGTGTATGACAGCAGTTCCAGATCTCTGTGGTGAACCACCATCAGTGGCTGTGAGTATCATATCTATCTCCTTCTGCTGCTCACGATCCAACTCCTTTTCCAACACTATAGTTCAGCGTATTTTCCTCCATCTGCAGTATCATGTACAGACAATATAAAATGTTGATTTTTTTCAATTGAATAGCCATTAACAGCGTTGCGACCGATATCTGAATCATGTGCCTCATGCAAACGGAATCGCTGGCCTTTAATTGCTGATTCTGTAATTTCAAAGACAATGCGTTCATTGGAAAATCGTGGTGCGTTGTCATTTATATCATCAATTTGTAGAATTATACGGTGCACTTCAAGAGGGTTTTCCAGGACGAGCTCATAACTGAGAATGCAGGGATTTTGTGATCCACAAAGCTCCTCTCGGTCTATTGTCTCTGCCACGATTAAATCACCAGTATTCAGATTAACATCACAGTACCGTTTGCTGCTGTCCTCCGTGTCTATCCGAGACTTACGAGCAGACAATTTTTTCACATCCATTCTGAGATCCTTGGCTATATTTCCAATCACATAATGGCGCTTCGTTTCTTCCGGAATATTGTAGCTCAGGTCTAAACAGATGGTTTTCCAAGGATAAAGAAGGAAAGCCACGAAAATCGACAAAAAAGAAACCGAAAATAATCTGTATTCCATTTTTGAAGAGCTAACGTGGAAATTTCTTATCAGTTACTGACTAGATGATAATTCAATAATTCTATCAGCGTCGACGTACGGTTACTCTATTTTGTTCGTCGTGTATTCTCGAAGACGAACTCATATTACATATATTAGGTGTGGGTGGAGATATACAGCAGTCTTGGTGAATAGCGACACTCCGAGTATTTTTGGGTCATTGCATTATTTGAGTTTTTTTTTTTTTTTTTTTTTTTTATACTTCGGGCATAAGTTAAAATGTGAAGGATTTAAGAGATTTGCATTGAGAAATAATTGTTTATTTCAGAAAAAAAATTATATTATAGATTAACTGAAAGGGTGACATTCTTAGAGCCTCAGTACAACAGTCATAACTGGCGCTGTCCATGCCTGTGGTTCTGAAACTAAACAAACCTTATAGACAGAGAATGTAAGAAAATGCTGAAGTAAATCTGATTATATACATAAATCAAACTTAAACTCTCAACTTCAACCAATAAATAGATAAAAAAATGATATATCCCGAACTGTTAGTGAAGATAAAAGAGATTAAAATAACAACCCTACAATGGTTTAGAAAAGTAGTGGATATTATAACTATAGCAACTAAAGACTTTAGTTACATTTAACAATAATAAACATTTGACATGTAACAATAATAAAGAAAAGGTGGACAAATGACAGAGTATTACCTCAACAATAAACCTATATATTCTGTGCCAAATTTATCAAAGCAAATTTTCGTTCTATCATATTATAAATAAATAATAGTGTGCCAAAATCATGCAATTTTACGAGACTAAAAACTAGCCAAAGTCCTATTCTGGGCCATTTAAATACATTTTCACTATTCAACTTTTTTTTATAGCGAACATATTGCGTTTAAAATTATGAAAGATGCTTCAGGTTTGGGCACGTTACACTCAAAAAGACGGAAACAAACCATTTTAAATCATAAGGCTGCAATACAAATATTTCTTATCCGTCAGTTGAACTGCGCCAGCTGTGGTTTTTTCCTCCATATTCTATTTCCAGGTGTCAGGAGAATAACGCATTGCTTGTTATTTTACTGTGATATGGCAACAAGATTTTTTTAAGGAAAGAGCTATTTTCAGTCCGCTGCCTTAATTTCCTCATTGTTTTGCTTTCTTTTCTTCTTTCTTTATATTCCGCTTTAACTGTAAAAAAAAAAAAAAAAAAAAAATTACAATCTTTCATAATGATGGAAATCACTTTAAAATATTATTACTCTTTGTTAAGATTTCTTTTTATTAAAGGGGTCATATGACGTTGCTGGAACATTCTTTTTTGTATTTGCAATGTGTTTATGCGTTTAAGGTTAAAAAAGACAACAAAAAAAAAACATTTTGTACGTACTGCACATTATTACTGCTCCTTTATGCCCCGCCTTTCTGAAATGCATCGATTTTTACAAAGCTCGTCTTTCTGGAAAGCTGATTGGCCAGCTATCTAGTGCCTCTATTAGCCGAATTCTTCAAACTTGTAACGGAAATGTTATGCCCCTCACCATACTGTGATGCTGTTTTTCCCGGAGCAACCAGACAAAACCAAAGAAACCCCTCACAAACATGCATTTGCTGCATTCAGTGTGGACATAATTAGTAATAATGATGACTTATACTGTCTTTTTACGCGTTGCATATAGCACCGTGTAAACATAAAACCCATGTCTGCATTTGTGATCTGAAAAACGACAAACAACATGTGCTACTCTACATTGCTAAAAACTGGAGTTTGTATCGTCAGTGGCAAATTCTTTAAACATGTAAAGGTACTTATAGGCTGTGAGCCAGAAGCCCAGACTCTCCTTAAAAAGTTGGAATTGCCCCACTTTATAGAAACAAACACTGGCATTATAGGCAACTCTTCCAGAAAACATTCCTCGTCCGCCGTAGCTGCACACATATGAATATTTCGGTTGAACTGTTCTGTAACAGTGTTTTAGATACAAATTAAACACTGATTTCTAGTTGTATTCTCTTTTGGATGGCCAAACAAAGTAGTTTCCCTTTTGCAACAAAACACACAGCGTCTCCACAAAAGAAGAATATAAGAATAAAAGTCACCTTCTTTCTTTGCGTGAACATTTGGGCGAGGTTATGCAAATCATCCCACATAGTGACTGGACATGTGGGGGTGTGTTAGAGCATGGCATTTTATGAGGGCGTTTTTGACTCTTAACTTTTATAAAGAATATCTCTTTGGATTTGAGACTTTAGTTTTTGCAACTTTACAGACCTTCTTTATGAACCAAGAGTTTAACACTCCAGAGAGTAAGGAAAAAATTTAATCGCATCATATGACCCCTTCAAGGGAAAGTACATTTTATTATACTGTGCATACAGCGATATGTAACACGAGCCTGATATTGTAGCACAAATTATAGAACTTTGGGGGTCATTCATGGTATATCGAAAGCAATTTGTTAATGCACGTCACCTCATTGTATCCAGTTTTTGAAAATGCTTATTATTGCGTTCATAGAGCGAAATTTTCGCTGAATGATTACAGTGTAATGGAAGTTGCTCCAATATTAACTCCCATTACTCACTAAACATGAAAATCAGGAACTATAAAAATACAATAAAATAATAAAATGATGATGATGATGATGAAGTGTAAGAGTATGAACAACCACCCAAACACTTTAAACAAGTTCCGCTAAAGCAAGTAGCTGACATTATTGATAATAATGGCTATAAATTAAATAAAACATTCTATACGGAAACGGTAACTTAAGAGAGTGCAGAGTCAAAGCTTTCTCACCTCATCTTCATTTCCTGTAACGTCAAGTGTTATCATGCTCGAACCAAAATGAAAACTGCGCTCCTTTTTCAGAGTCCCACCAGCAGGAAGAGTGTTTTCATTATACGAACTCACAAACTTAAAGTCACTGGTGCGCGAGCCTGTGGTTAGATACGCGTCATAATTGTAAGAGCTGCGGAGAGTTCCTGCTCCATCCACCTCTGCATAGTTGGGAGGGAGATAGGCACTGGGAACAGCGACTGCTCCATCAAACAACAGTCTGGGCTTTCTCCTGTGACAAAACTTCACTGCCACGATCAGAATGATGAACGTCAGGAAGAAGGTGGACACAGAAACTAATGCAATGATCAAGTAAGAAGTTAATTTAGCGCTGTTGTCCTCATAAGTCATATCTTTAAGTTCAGGGACTTCAGAAAGGTTGTCAGAAATTAGTAAATTTACAGCACAGGTGGTGGACAGAGAGGGCTGTCCGTTATCCTTCACTGAAATAACAAGGTTCTGCTTCATATTGTCAGATTCAGAAATGTCTCGTTGTGTTTTGATCTCTCCACTGTGGAGACCAATGGAAAAAAGTCCAGGATCAGTAGATTTGACAATCTGATAGGACAGCCATGCATTCTGTCCAGAGTCAGCATCTACAGCGATCACCTTGGACACCAGAGAGCCTGAGAGAGACACTTTAGGGATCATTTCAGTCATTAAAGACTTTCCATCAGGGACAGGGTATAATATCTGTGGAGAGTTATCATTCTCATCTGTTATGAAGACTTTCACAGTCACGTTACTGCTGAGCGGTGGAGATCCATTGTCTCTGGCAACAACTTTGACAGTGAAGTTTCTGAACTGCTCATAGTCAAATGATCTTACAGCATGAATCACCCCTGTATCTCCATTAATAGATAGAAATGTGGACACTGGGACCCCATTAACTTCACTGGGAGCCAGAGAGTACAGTACAGTACCGTTCTGTCTCCAGTCTGGGTCATTTGCACTGACAGAACAAACAGAAGTTCCTGGTTTGTTATTTTCACTTATATAAGTGCTGTAGGACTGCTGTTCAAACACAGGAGGATTGTCATTCACATCTGAGACAAATAAATTAATTATCATGGAGGTGGATAGTGGTGGAGATCCCCCATCTGTGGCTGTGATGGTAATATTATAATCAGATTCGTTCTCTCTGTCTAGAGCTTTTGTAGTTACTAGAGAGAAATAGTTTTTAACAGATGGGTTCAGTTTGAAAGGAACATTTTGCTGAACAGAGCAACGAATCTGCCGATTTTCTCCTGAGTCTTTGTCTTGAACATTAATGATTCCCACCTCGGTTCCTGGCTCAGAGTTTTCAGGTACTGGATTATTCAAAGATTTAAGGATGATTCTAGGTGGATTATCATTAACATCAGTTATATCTATAATAACTTTTGCTGTTGATGCTAATCCAGAGGCATCTTGAGCATGAATTCCTATTTCATATTTTCTTTCACTTTCATAATCAATTTCTCCGATCACCACAATTTGTCCTGTTGCCTTATTAATAAAAAACAATTTAGCAGTTTTATCTGACATTCTGCTGAATTCATAGGTCACTTCGCCGTTTGGACCTTCATCAGCATCAGTGGCGCTCACTTTGATTATCTCTGTTCCTGAAGGTGTATTTTCAGCCACAGTGACTTTATAAACAGACTCACTAAACACTGGCACATTATCATTAGCATCGAGAACAGTGATGTGTATGACAGCAGTTCCAGATCTCTGTGGTGAACCACCATCAGTGGCTGTGAGTATCATATCTATCTCCTTCTGCTGCTCACGATCCAACTCCTTTTCCAACACTAGTTCAGCGTATTTTCCTCCATCTGCAGTATCATGAACATGCAAAACAAAATGGTCGTTTCTCTCCAGTGAATAGCTATTGACTGCATTGTACCCAATATCTGAATCATGTGCCTCATGCAAACGTAGTCGCTGACCTTTATATGCTGATTCTCTGATTTCGAAATTAAAACGGTCATTTGGAAATCGTGGTGCATTGTCATTTATATCCTGAATTTGCAGAATTATACGGTGCACTTCAAGAGGGTTTTCCAGGACGAGCTCATAACTCAGAATGCAGGACATTCGAGATCCACAAAGCTCCTCTCGGTCTATTGTCTCTGCCACGATTAAATCACCAGTATTCAGATTAACATCACAGTACCGTTTGCTGCTGTCCTCCGTGTCTATCCGAGACTTACGAGCAGACAATTGTTTCACGTCCATCCCGAGATCCTTGGCTATATTTCCAATAACATACTGGCGCTTCGTTTCTTCCGGAAAGCTGTAGCTCAGATCTGAACAGACGGCTTTCAGGGGAAACAGGAGAAAAGCCACGAAAAACGCAAAGAAATGAACTGCAAACAATTTGTGTTCCATTTCTGAAGACCGGATGTTGCAACTGATTAACAAACAATCCTTTGACGATGATATTCAAATAACTCTCACAGGATCGACGGACGTTTACTCCATGTTATGCTTCGTTTATTCTAACAGACAGATCTCACAAATATATTACGTGTGGGAGGAGAGACGCAGCAGTCTTAGTGAATAGCGACACTCTGAGTATTTAGGGGTCATTGCATCTGACATTTATTTGTTGAAAAAACAGCAGGGATTAACCAAGTGAAATTTGATGTTTGTTAACGTGAATTATTTTAAAATATAAATTTCATAAACATAAATATAGGAAAGGAATTGAAAATTGTCATACATTCAGAGGTTAAGAAGAACAGACAGTCCTGGTGCTGTCCATGCTTGTGGTTCTGAAACTTGGATGACCTCAGACACATTCAACGAGAAAATAACGTTACTTTAAATGCATGTTGAATAAAATAGTAAATCCGCTCTAAAAGAAATGAATGCGTATCATCCTATTCAGCGCTTAAACCAAGTTTTAACATTGTACACTGTACTATCGACCTCAAAGTGATAATTGTTCTAACACTTTAAGGCCATCTATGTTAAAACTTACACACACACACACACACACAAAAAGCTAAGTTTGTCTTTAGGATAAAACAGTAACAGAAAATTGCAAGAACATGCTAAAACTAACAGAGCTCAAATACACAACATAGCCAGAGCCACATTATCTTTTCTAAACATTTTTGAAGACCGCAATTTCCTTTATAAACATAAAAAAAAAAAAAAAAAAAAACCGGCAGAGAAATTAATCAAAAGTAGACTTTCGTATGTTTAATAACAATTGACGAAGGCAAAGTTTAAATACTGTTAAGGCTGTGCAGGAAGGCAGGGATAACGCACATTTATGAGATAAAAAACGCGTACTACATAATGTTGTCCATTTAATGAATACACTAAAGACATCGATTCCGTTCAAGTGTGAGGTAGTTCAAACTTCTTTTTTTCTATTTTGAAACGATTACTTTCTTTAGAAGAAATTACATTGGGAAGTAAGTGTCATAGGTCCCGTTTTCAGAGCTACAGCAGCAGTCAGTGCTGGTGCTGTCCAGACCTGTGGTTCTGAAACCGAATGACTTCACGGACAGATTAGCCGAAGGTTTTAGAATAAAAAGAAAATTATTTGTATTAACTACTTCCAGGTTTTAATAATGTGGTTTGCACCGTTAGCTAATATCAACCTAAAAAAAAAAAATATTTGTATCTTTTCCAAAATTCATCACTGCAATGTAATATGCCGTCATATCTGATACCAATAGCGTTTTTGGCACAAAATTTACGTAATCATCGCACTAAAAGCTAGCTAAAGACTCAAGCTGGTCTATTTAAATAGTTTCCTGTATAGATTTGGCGATAGTAATTTATAGATGTCTTGAATGAAATGCAGGAAATTAAGAGAGCTGATAGCAATAAAATACAGAAATTTGTAATGAACTGTGAAGTTCTTGTAAAGCGCAGCTCAGCATAAAAAAATCGCTTTTGAAAGAAGTTGTTGATATTATTATTAATATTAATATTAATATTAATATTAATATTAATATTAATATTAATATTAATATTATTATTATGTGTATCAACGGAGACACTAGAATCTAGAAATACAATAGTTCAATAGACAAGAGGAGTTAAACTTCTCTTACCTCGTCTTCATTTCCTGTAAAGTCAATTGTTATCATGTTCGAGCCAAATTGAAAATTGTGCTCCTTTTTCAGAGTCCCACCAGCAGGAAGCGTGTTTTCATTATACGAACTCACAAACTTAAAGTCACTGGTGCGCGAGCCTGTGGTTAGATACGCGTCATAATTGTAAGAGCTGCGGAGAGTTCCTGCTCCATCCACCTCTGCATAGTTGGGAGGAAGATAGGCACTGGGAATAGCAACTGCTCCATCAAACAACAGTCTGGGCTTTCTCCTGTGACAAAACTTCACTGCCACGATCAGAATGATGAACGTCAGGAAGAAGGTGGACACAGAAACTAATGCAATGATCAAATACGATGTCAGTTCAGAGTTGTTTTCCTCATAAGTCATATCTTTAAGTTCAGGAACTTCAGAAAGGTTGTCAGAAATTAGTAAATTTACAGCACAGGTGGTGGACAGAGAGGGCTGTCCGTTATCCTTCACTGAAATAACAAGGTTCTGCTTCATCAGCTTGTCAGATTCAGAAATGTCTCGTTGTGTTTTGATCTCTCCACTGTGGAGACCAATGGAGAAAAGTCCAGGATCAGTAGATTTGACAATCTGATAGGACAGCCATGCATTCTGTCCAGAGTCAGCATCTACAGCGATCACCTTGGACACCAGAGAGCCTGAGAGAGACACTTTAGGGATCATTTCAGTCATTAAAGACTTTCCATCAGGGACAGGGTATAATATCTGTGGAGAGTTATCATTCTCATCTGTTATGAAGACTTTCACAGTCACGTTACTGCTGAGCGGTGGAGATCCATTGTCTCTGGCAACAACTTTGACAGTGAAGTTTCTGAACTGCTCATAGTCAAATGATCTTACAGCATGAATCACCCCTGTATCTCCATTAATAGATAGAAAGGAGGACACTGGGACCCCATTGACTTCACTGGGAGCCAGAGAGTACAGTACAGTCCCGTTCTGTCTCCAGTCTGGGTCATTTGCACTGACAGAACAAACAGAAGTTCCTGGTTTGTTATTTTCACTTATGTAAGTGCTGTAGGACTGCTGTTCAAACACAGGAGGATTGTCATTCACATCTGAGACAAATAAATTAATTATCATGGAGGTGGATAGTGGTGGAGATCCCCCATCTGTGGCTGTGATGGTAATATTATAATCAGATTCTTTCTCTCTGTCTAGAGCTTTTGTAGTAATCAGAGAGAAATAGTTTTTAACAGATGGGTTCAGTTTGAAAGGAACATTTTGCTGAACGGAGCAACGAATCTGCCGATTTTCTCCTGAATCTTTGTCTTGAACATTAATGATTCCCACCTCGGTTCCTGGCTCAGAGTTTTCAGGTACCGGATTATTCAAAGATTTAAGGATGATTCTTGGTGAATTATCATTAACATCAGTTATATCTATTATAATTTTAGCAGTTGATGCCAGTCCAGAGGCATCTTTGGACTGAATTATCATTTCATAATTTTTTTCACTTTCATAATCGATTTCTCCAACCACCATAATTTGTCCCGTTTTTTTATCAATTGAAAACAATTTTACAGCTTTGTCTGATATTCTGCTGAATTCATAGGTCACTTCGCCGTTTGGACCTTCATCAGCATCAGTGGCGCTCACTTTGATTATCTCTGTTCCTGAAGGTGTATTTTCAGCCACAGTGACTTTATAAACAGACTCACTAAACACTGGCACATTATCATTAGCATCGAGAACAGTGATGTGTATGACAGCAGTTCCAGATCTCTGTGGTGAACCACCATCAGTAGCTGTGAGTATCATATCTATCTCCTTCTGCTGCTCACGATCCAACTCCTTTTCCAACACTAGTTCAGCGTATTTTCCTCCATCTACACTATCGTGAATATCCAATACAAAATGTTTATTTTTCGCAAGTGCATAACCTTTAATACCATTTTTTCCTATATCCTTGTCATGTGCCTCATCCAAGCGGAATTTCTGGCCTTTGTCTGCTGATTCTGTAATTTCAAAACTAATACGTTCGTTTGGAAATCGTGGTGCATTGTCATTTATATCCTGAATTTGTAGAATTATACGGTGCACTTCAAGAGGGTTTTCCAGGACGAGCTCATAACTCAGAATGCAGGACATTCGAGATCCACAAAGCTCCTCTCGGTCTATTGTCTCTGCAACGATTAAATCACCAGTATTCAGATTAACATCACAGTACCGTTTGCTGCTGTCCTCCGTTTCTATCCGAGTCTTACGAGCAGACAATTGTTTCAAATCCATGGCTATATTTCCAATTACATACTGGAGCTTCGTTTCTTCCGGAATATTGTAGCTCAGATCATCACAGACGGTTCTGAGAGCAAAGAGAACGAGAGCAACGAAATGCGTAAAAAAAGGAATTGAAAATAGCCTGTGTTCCATTTTTGAAGATTAGATTTTGCGCCTTCTCAATTGCAAACAGATCTTAGAAATATGCTATAATAATTATATCTGTGTCGACGGACTGTTACTCCATTTTGTTCGGCGTTTATTCTAACAGACAGATCTCTTGTTGCATACATTACAAATGGGAGGAGAGACGCATTACTTTGCAGACTTAGTGAATAGCGACACTGTGAGTATTATCTGTTAATTGCAACACTCAAATATTTAATGAAAGGACTTCAGTGATTAAACTAAGTTACGTGTCATATTTGAAAAGGCGTATTATTGTAAAAAAAAAAAATAGTTTGCATAAACGTGTAGCTATATTTATATTGGGAAGGAACTGAAAATTGTCACGCAATCAAAAATAAACTTTAAAAGACAGCTCTGTCGCTGTCCAGTCTTCTGGTCCTGAAACCGGTGACCTTACAGACATTAGAACAGACAGTGATGTGTATGACAGCAGTGCCAGACCTCTGCGGTCAACCACCACCATCAGTGGCTGTGAGTATCATATCTATCTCTCTCTGCTGCTCACGATCCAACTCCTTTTCCAACACGAGTTCAGCGTATTTTCCTCCATCTGCAGTATCATGTCTGAATCATGAACATAATGCAAACTGAAGTTCTGGCCTTTGCCTTCCGATTCCTTTTTTTTTTTTCACCAGTTCAAATAAACGTAGTTCCTTAGTATGTTTTCACCTCAGAGTGAAAAAAAATAAATAAATAATAATAATGAGAAAGCTTGTATCAAAATGTCATGAAGCTGTTAACTCTGGCAAAGATCAAATACACTGTTTTATTAGACATATTTTTCAATACGTTTCTTAAATAAAAAAAATAAATAAATAAAAAATAAAAAAACGTGGACCTGCAGTGCTCATAATCTAAATACACTAAGGAAAAGATAAGATAAATCCATGCCTCAAGAGTAGAACGTTGCATTTTTCAAATTTGATGAAGGCAACATTTTCGTCGATCACACCACCAAAAAGTCTAAATGCCGTGCAGAAATATACACATTTGATGAACCAGTAATCGGGTCCACTAAACAGTTTCCATTATATCAGTAGTAAACTTGTTCTGAGCTGAATAAGAAATACTAAAGGGATAATATAAATATAATGCACAACAATAAAGTGTGAGGTTATCATAAAATAATACCCCACCACAAATGTTTAATCAAGAACCGCTTACTCAATACTAATACTATTCAAAATCCATAGTGAACACATAATCAAAGTAAAAATAATCGAAGTTAAACCTCTCTTACCTCATCTTCATTTTGTGCAACATCAAGTGTTATCATATTGGTTCCAAATTGAATAGTGCGCTCCTTTTTCAGAGTCCCACCAGCAGGAAGCGTGTTTTCATTATACGAACTCACAAACTTAAAGTCACTGGTGCGCGAGCCTGTGGTTAGATACGCGTCATAATTGTAAGAGCTGCGGAGAGTTCCTGCTCCATCCACCTCTGCATAGTTGGGAGGGAGATAGGCACTAGGAACAGCAACTGCTCCATCAAACAACAGTCTGGGCTTTCTCCTGTGACAAAACTTCACTGCCACGATCAGAATGATGAACGTCAGGAAGAAGGTGGACACAGAAACTAATGCAATGATCAAATATGATGTCAGTTCAGAGTTGTTTTCCTCATAAGTCATATCTTTAAGTTCAGGAACTTCAGAAAGGTTGTCAGAAATTAGTAAATTTACAGCACAGGTGGTGGACAGAGAGGTCTGTCCATTATCCTTCACTGAAATAACAAGGTTCTGCTTCATATTGTCAGATTCAGAAATGTCTCGTTGTGTTTTGATCTCTCCACTGTGGAGACCAATGGAGAAAAGTCCAGGATCAGTAGATTTGACAATCTGATAGGACAGCCATGCATTCTGTCCAGAGTCAGCATCTACAGCGATCACCTTGGACACCAGAGTGCCAGAGAGAGACACTTTAGGGATCATTTCAGTCATTAAAGATTTTCCATCGGGGACAGGGTATAATATCTGTGGAGAGTTATCATTCTCATCTGTTATGAAGACTTTCACAGTCACGTTACTGCTGAGCGGTGGAGATCCATTGTCTCTGGCAACAACTTTGACAGTGAAGTTTCTGAACTGCTCATAGTCAAATGATCTTACAGCATGAATCACCCCTGTATCTCCATTAATAGATAGAAAGGAGGACACTGGGACCCCATTGACTTCACTGGGAGCCAGAGAGTACAGTACAGTCCCGTTCTGTCTCCAGTCTGGGTCATTTGCACTGACAGAACAAACAGAAGTACCTGGTTTATTATTTTCACTTATATAAACCGCATATGTCTGTAACTCAAATATAGGGGAGTTGTCGTTGATGTCGGAAACTTGTATGTTCAGAGTTAGATTCGAGAATAAGGATGGTGTACCTCCATCCGTTGCTGTTATTGTTACATTATAATTTTCGATTTGCTCCCGATCAAGCGAACGAGTTGTAGTGATAATAAAATAAGACTTGATGTACGGCTGAAGTTGAAATGGCTGACTTGAAGAAATGGAACAACTAACGCGGCTGTTTTCACCGGAATCTTGGTCCTTTACATTTATTACAGCGACCTCTGAACCGGGTGGGATATTTTCTGGGATTTGGCTATTCGGAGACTTTACTGATATAACAGGCGCGTTGTCATTTATGTCATCTATTTCAATGACAACTTTACAGTGGCCTGTCTGACCTCCACCGTCCTCCGCCTGCACTTCCATCTCGTACAATGAGGACTTTTCGTGGTCCATCTGTCCAATTACGGATATTTCTCCATAATTTTCGTCAATTTTAAACAATTCTTTTGTGTTGTCAGATAGGTGATTGATATAATATGTTATTTGTCCATTTGCGCCCTCATCCACATCGATCGCAGCAATTGTAATGACAGACGTTCCGAGTGCTGCATTTTCGGATAAACGAGTTTTGTACAAAGGCTGCGAAAATACTGGTGCATTATCATTCACATCTATCACGAACACTTCGATAACAACAGTTCCAGATTTAGGAGGATTTCCCCCATCCACCGCAGACAATATTAAGGAATGCTCTCCTCTTGTCTCTCTATCCAGACTGTTTTTCAAAACTATGTCCACATACCTGTCTTTATTTGATTTTGAATCAAGAACAAAGTATTTGTTTAGACTAAGAATATAGGTCTGGACTGAATTTATTCCAACATCCAAATCGCGTGCACGAGCTATTTGTAATTTACTTCCGATAGGTGCTGCTTCGCTTATCTCTAGCTTAATTGAATCTTTGGGGAAAGCAGGGGGGTTGTCATTGATATCCTGGACCTCCAAAACAACGTTATGAAGCTCTAAAGGATTCTCAAGAATAAATTCAAAGTGCATGAGGCAGGGGGAGGTCGTTCCACACAGCATCTCTCGGTCGATCCTTTCTGTAACAAAAAGATTTCCAGAACCCACGTCTACTTCACAATATCTTTTATCCCCTTGGTAATCCAAACGGGCTTTGCGAAACGTCAAGCGATCGGAATCCAAATTGAGGTCCTTACTTAGACTTCCAATAACATATTTTGTCTTTGTTTCCTCCGGCACAGAATAACGAACATCAGCAGCAGCAATGCAAAAAAGAAGCGATGCTATCCATAATCGCCATTTGGCAAAACGCAGTTTAGACATTTTCGCCATATTATGGTATAATAAAGTAAAGCGTTGTTTTGAAAAGCTCTTCACAAACAACCGACTTATGTCGTCGTCGTCCGCACAAATGTTAACATAACAGAAATATACCCGCACCAATGGGTGTGTGCTTATGCCCTAAAACAGCAGTGCTAGTCAACAGCGACGCTCTGTGGTTGAATTGAGTTTAGGTTTGGTCTGTGAGGTTTTTGTCATGGTGAGCAGATGCCACTATTTATTTATTTATTTATTTATTTGTTTATTTATTTATTTAGTAATGGAGGTTTAAATCCACGATTTTATTCTTACCTGGTATGTCACATATAACTCTGAAATAGTATTATTTTCTAAAAAGAAGACCTGATTAATACAAAACCCTAAAACACTAAATATTAACTTGGGCTTTTGTTCACACTGCGGATAAACCACAAAAACCAACAGTAGGCATATTAATATGACATTATGGTCTTTGTTTTAATTCCAAACGTTTGTAAGTATTTATATGGATAAAGAGTACTTTGTTAATTATTATTATTATTATTATTATTATTTATTTATAGGTGTAGATCATGTCAGCTACACACGCCACAAACTGGCGCATGTTTTCAGCACCATGGACAGCGCACTCCGTACAGTCGCGAAACAAAGCAGCTGAAATAGATACTTCAGATACAGCTAAAATTCGAGTTGGAAAGGTATTCAGCATACTGAGAAAATGTTTTATTTTATATTCTTATATCTATATCTATATCTATCTATCTATCTATCTATCTATCTATCTATCTATCTATATATATATATATATATATATATATAGTCAAGAGAGAGAAAGTGACAGTTTAGCCAATGCTAGACTGACTAAGCCTAAAATAGAAACAGAAATATAAACTAACACTAGCTTATATTTTTGTATTCTATGTGTTTTCTTTTTCTATTTAGTAATCCGTCAGAATGTTGGAGAAAAGATCCGAAAGAGGCAGTTTCAATGCATACATTATTATACATTCAAAGTTCAGTTGTTCAAACTTGCATTTTGCCTTACTTCAAATAATTACCCCAAGCACGGGAACTTAATTTAATCCTTGTATTTCATTCCTTGGAGAACAATAGCATCGGTTTGTTTCAGAAGATGTATTATTTGTGAAGGTGAAACTTTCAGGTCCAGTTATTTGAATAGTCACTAAAAAATCTTGCAATAGAAAGCTTATTCAAGTTACCACATAGCCTGCCACTGTAAGCTGTGAACCAGTTTAATGACAAATATCCAGCTGGTAAAAAGTGTTAGGTTAGCACATCCGATGTTAAAGATAAAATGCATGTGGTGTAATGTTATTTTTAGTGCAAAAGATGAACAAATATTTAATATAGACTATTATTTAAACCAATGCTGTTTGCTAACAATATAGACAGGCATAATATAAACCACATATAAATCTCCAATACTTATGAAAGAAAACTTTATTTGTGATTTATAAACAAAACACATTACCAGATTTCATGAAGTAATATAAAATAATAAACACCATTACACTGATGAGCAGGTGTACAAAAAAAACAAAAAAAACAAACAAAAACAAATCATCCAACAGATTTGCACTGTCAAAGTCAAAAGCATAGTGCCACTTAGGCACTGTATGAATTGATATAGAATTACTACACACAAGCAGAATACATAGACCTTTTTATTTCCTGTTTTATCATTTTTTAGTTTTTTTTTTTCTTTTTCTTTTTTTTTATTATCATTATATATTTTTTTTTTTTTTTTTTTTTGAAGGGAGAGGTTTATATCATAGGGAAGTATGAACTGGCTCACATTACAGTGTCATTGATTTCAAAGCCTAGCACAAAACGAAGGATTGATCCTTTCAAGTTGCAAAAATCATAAGGTTGTAAAAAAAAAAAAAAGAAAAGCAATTTAGATCAAAACACTACAGCATTACATATAGCTAAAATGTTAATATTGATCACCACAGAGCCGACATCTTTTCAGTGTCTTCTTTTTATGCTCTATGCATGTATGTAATCAGTATATGTTTGTGTATGAATAATTTGATTAATGTCTACATACTTCAGCAGAGATGATACACATCTCCAGTTTGATCATAAATGAGAAAAAAATTATAATTATGAAAAACATATCTGTTCTTTTATATCTATATATAATTTCTGTTTTAATTGCGTTTAACATGCAATACAGTCACTTGGTGATCTGACAGCACTGAACCACACCTGAAAGAAACTCAAGTGAGAGAGAGTGAGTGTTTGTGTCTGCGTGTGTGTGTATTTTGTGATTATCTTTTTGTGATTATGTTTTGTGTGTGTCTCATAGCAGCACGAACATCTCTCCTTTACTGAACAGTATCTCTACAGACTTAGAAGGGAAAGAAAGGAGAGATGTGCTCCCTCTTAAAAACAGAAAATTTAAGCATGATGTCTGAATGTTAAGAAAACATTCCCATTATTTACACAATTTTAATCAACAACTATGGAACTGTCATGAAGCTATATCTCATTATTGATATATACAGTAGAAAAACTCTGTACTGCCCACCACTGTGGTCTTCTCAGTCTAATCTCCACTCAACTTCTATTTTTGCCCTAGAAAGCACCATATGCTGTAGTTAGTTAAACATGCCCATAATCATGGCTGCATAGTCCATGGTGGTTCAACTGCTGTGAGAGCATATCACTGGTGTGTCTTGAGTGTGTGTGTATGCATGTACGGGCCAGTACCTGTGCTTATGATTTCCAGCAGAAGAAGTGAATAATATTAACTTGATCTTCTGCTCTTTCGTCACATTGTACAATACGAGCCACCAGGGGGCAGTACTGACATGAGGCCAGCAATGCACATCAGATAAAGGGAGGTTGGCAACATTGGAAATGCAAAAGTTACAAGCAATAGCTAAGGGCATGTAGCTGGACTAAGACATAAAGCTGTCAGGAAGTGGGATGACATCTATCAAACATTCAAAACAGCAGCAAAGGAAGTGGGTGTGTTTTGAAATGAAGCCACAAGCATTCATTATACTATTTTACAGACTATTGAGAGGCTGTAATGCTTCAGTCCTGTGGTGATTTTAGGTGGACAGCATGTGGACAGCCTGTTGATAGTGTGTTATGCATTAGAGAGCACAAATGCACATCAATTTGTGATTTGTATTTATACAAATCATTTGTGTGCATAAGATTAGATTTACTTGCTCTTAGAAAATATACTAAGTAAAGCATCATTTTGAGATGTCAGCAATACTTTGGGAGCAGGACAGAAGCGTTAGAGCTCTCTGTGGCCTGTTCTAGGACGTTTTTGTGAGTGCAAAGCAAGTGATTTCGCTGCTACATTCCCAGCTCTGTGGGCATTTATCTGCTCTAGAAATCAGATACTGGTCTTTCTGATAAAGTGGTCTTTTTTTCTTTTACAAAGTTCTGTTTCCAGCAGATCAAGGAGTGAGACAGAGCCAGGGGTGGTTGTTTCTTCCCCTTGTGACGTTGAGGGAGGAAGGCAGGGATGGAGTTAGAGAAAACTCTTGTTATGGCATGAGTTCATATCCAGTTTAACTGGATTAATTTGATCCTTTTAAAAGAGGAGAGGTACTTCCCTCATTGTGGTTGAAAATGTAATTTACAAGGTGTGACTCGGCTTGGTTTGCATTTTGCAGACTAGAGTTCTTTCTTGGACATCGCTGATTAATTTCAGCTAGAACTAGAAAAATAGCCAATCAGAGTCACTGGTTCACAGGGTTAATTTGTAATTGATCTTCTTTATTTAACTGGAGTTGGTAAATAATGTATGTAGAAGGAACTTCTCTCTTTACATTTTCAGTATTTTTGGTTTTCTCTTTCTGTCAGCATTTGCTACAAACATAAGCTGATAGCTGTAATACTGTAGTGGGACGTTCTTTGTTACTCCTCGCCATCATCTTTTCCTTTATCCTTCTTGTCCTTCTTTTCCTTCTTCTTCTTTTTCTTCTTCTTAGACTCCTCTTTCTTTCCGAAGGTGATGAACTCGCCCTTATCATCAACGGCACCTGGGTCCTGCCGAATGGAGATGATGGCAGGAGAGCCGGGAATAATGAAGGCTTCAGGGGGGATCTCTCCCGGCTTCAGGACTTGTGGAGGACCGTACCCAGGGCCTGCACCGTAGCGGAAGCTCCAGCTGTTACTGTTGACTCCAGCTCCAACAGGAGGGGACAGCTGTCCCTCTCCCTCCCCATCTGAGTGAGAAAAATTACAATGATTAGAATGTGTCATCATTACTTTCCTCATAAAAAAAAAAAAAACAAGATATTGAGTTGCCTAATGGATCAAAGAACAGGTTTAAACCCCCCCCCCAAAAAAGGCCTAAATTTCTAGTAGTAGAATTAATTTTTGATATGTTTGGAGAGACAGAAATGTCAGAGTGATGCAACTTTTCCTGATATTATAACAAAACAAAAATTCTTATTAAAGAATGAAAGTCTTGAAATGAAAAAGTTTGGCAGGGTTAATTGCGGTTGTAAAATGAAATATGGTGTGACTCTCCAAAAACTGTTTATGAATAATATATTTATTATTAATAATTTATTACATAAATAAATAAATAAATGCATGAATGAATGAATTATTGAATGTTACTCCTTTTAACTTGAAGGTTACACAACATAACAAGAGTCTCTGCATTTAAAAGTAAAAAAAAATCAAACACTTGATTACTTTGCACATGTGTTTTATAATATAATATAATATAATATAATATAATATAATATAATATAATATAATATAATATAATATAATATAATATAATATAATATAATATAATATAATATAAGCACGTTGGATTTCTTTATTTAACGCTGATCTAAACCTACAAGTTATACAAACAGAGAGGGACACTGGATCACTCTGGAGTGCACTTTCATACAATGTTCATGTTTGAAAGTGTACTACCCCAACAGGGAAAGAGAGCTGGGTCTGGAACGAGAGACTTATGTACTACTTTCCCTACCTCTTTGCCACACCAGTTAACTCTATGACCTACTTTCATTTCTGTGTTTTATTTAGATCTCACCATGGCCCTGAAATGAAATTCTGTTTTTGATCTGTACGTTTACTATGACTTATTTCAATAAATGCAAAACCTAGCAGGGATTATCCATTATGTTATTCTTTCCTCGGCTTAAATGAATCTGCACGGGTGAATTGTGCATCTCTGTGTATGTGGAGCAACTAGACTAAATTAGGAATCCTTCTCCTGCTCAGTTTCAGTCACATGTCTAAATTTAGGCACATCAAATCCTGCCATTAATATGCAATCTGCTCTTTTTTAATGTGTCTACTGATCTATTATGTATAATCTTGAACATCCTAAAAATATACCTCTCCGTCCATACAGAACAGTAATGGTACACAGATGGTACAGAAAGGAGTCAATGAGGGAGTTTTTACATGCACACATACACAGAAGCACTGAGTGCCACCCCTTGGGCTTGACAGATCACATTTGTCTGAGAAGGTCAGAAATTGTGGTTTAGAGTGGTAGCATTTACTTTCAGAGTGGTCAGATCTCTACTGAGAGAGTAACTCATGTGTTCATGTGTTAGTCACACCTCACTCCATCTCCCTGTGGCTTTCATTGTGGCAGCAATATCAGTGCATGTGTGTGTCTGTGTGTTAAGTTTCATGTCAGAGCAGGTCAACTGAGCAGACTAGTTTTTGTCCTCATGAGACTAAAGAGAAGATCAGCAGAGTGGAGATGGAAGCAACAGTCTAAAACTGACTTTCATTGCATTTCTCTCTTTGTTGTAAAGGTCAGTGACAAAAGTGTCCACATTTAAAAAGAAAAAAATGTTTTAAAATGTGCTAAGTGCTTGAAAAATGTACTTTTTGTAGTAATGTTGTTTTCATATACGTTTAGAAATAGTAGCCTAAAATTATTTTAATAACTTTTCATTTTATGACTCAGAAATAAGAACTAACATATTTTTTCTTCTTCATAATTTCATTTGTTGGCTGCACCTTTGATTGATGCATCAACACTTTGATTCTGCAAGTGTTTTTCAACTGTTAATGAGCAGCGAAGCGGTTTTCTTAAAATAAAAAAATAAAAAAAGAATAAAAAAAAAACAACAAAAAAATTCCCCTTAGAAATAAAATAAAAGATTATGCCAAAAAAGTTTTGGTTTTCTTTTTAAGAATTCATTTAATAAAGCTCTTTTTAGTATGATAACAGGATATTTATCACATTGATACTGACTTTATTCAAAATATATTTTATTCTAGAAATTAAAAACATGTTTATAACAGAATGTGTCTATGAGTTTGAAGTGCATTTTTAAATGTATTTTTTAATAAATGATTATACTTTCGTGTGATTTTTTTTCACATGGTTCTAAAAAAATCATACCATTTTTAAGAACTTTCGATTTAATGTCTCTAAAAATAAAAGTAAATAATAATACCTTTTTAGTTCCTGAATCTTTCTAATTGATGGATGCTCCAGATGACTTCAGTTCTGCTAACATTTTCCAACTATTAACGTTTCTTTTCTTTGTTTCTCGGGATAGTTATATCAATCTTATGCCAAATTAATTTTATTCCAGAAATTAAAAATAATTATTGATGTTTCCAAGTCATTGTATATACAAATTAGATTTGTTTAATTGATTTCGGGGGGTGGGGGTGATTGATGTTGTCACTGACCCTTACATATATATGCTGTCTTGATATTCAGTCAAGATTGTGATATATTTTAGTTGATGATTTTACTTTATGCTCAACAAGCATATTTTGTTTTGTTTTAGAGTTTGTTGATAGGTTTTACAATAAATTAACCTGTGAAAAGTAATAAAAAGAGCTTAAGACTAAACCCCCATAACTCCACTAGATCCTCATACTGTCTAAAAATCCTGATCTGTTCTCATATTTTAGTAAAATGTTAATAATAATAATAATAATAATAATAATAATAATAATAACAGCAGCAACAATACAGAGCAGCATTACATATTGTATTGCTATATCAGTGCAGCCAGATAAATGTGTGCATTTAAAGACAAATACTTGATCTAATATTCATTCATGTGTTAGATGCATATGTGCTACTTTTTGTGCTATTTCTGGTCCTTTCAGGCCTCCGGTCTTTTTTTCTGTGATGTTTCTACCTCTCCATTCCTCTCCCCTTCCACACCTTGCTCGTTCTTCCATTTTGAGTACGGCTGGTTGCCATGGAAACCTCCTCCCCACCCCCACTCGCCCACTCCCAGCTGCTCCTGCTGCAGTATCTAAGATTCGTTGTTGTTGCCTGGCAACCAGTCACACAGTGTTTCCTAGCAACAAGACCACCGGAGGGGTCTGTCAATCCTGAACCTCTGTGCATCTCCAGCCCCCGCATCCCACCTCGTCTCTTCCAGCATCACTCTCATTCTATCATCCCTTTCCTCCTCTATTGCTCGCCATCTCTCAGCATCCCACAAGCTTTATCTTTTAAATGACTCTCAGTTTAGTATCCTCATATATCTCTCATATTCATCTGTGTCTCATTTTCCTGCATGGTCTCTTTTCCGTTCCTCCAGTTCCCATGACCTCGATCGCGTTGTAATTCGCAAGCACTAAACCAGCGCTTACACAAAACACCTATGTTGCCTCAATAACACAACATAAGTCAACACAACATTAGCCTGCTAATAAACACTATTTAGTTGGACAACTAGACTGGGTTTCAAAAGTCTATCAGATTTGCGGTGTGTAGTTCGTCCTTCTGCTTCACCTCTCTGCAGGTTGCTAATAAAGAATCAATGGATTTATCTTTCTCCTCTCCTCTTTTTTCCCTCAGTGCCTCTCTTGATCTGTCCCACTAATGCTATCCACTGTCTGCCGTCATTCCAGTTCAGCTCTGCTCTATCAGCTTGTCAATATATCCACCATCCACCACCCAGGAGACCCACCACACTTGCTTCATTCCTCTAATGGCACATTAGATTGATCGTCCTCTGTCTATCTGGCTGATCTTTGAGGAGAAGCATATCTCAGTAATGCAAATTCAATAACCCCAAACAGGCCTCGTGCATCACAATATTTAGATACTTCGGTTCTGAACTTCAGCAGAGTAAATGAAAGATGCAATTTTAGCACAATGGGCATGTACACACAAGAGGTAAATTGGGTTGTCAATTTACCTTGTAATGCTTAATCATGTTCTATACACACACAGTTAATTTACTGCCTTCTACAACTGAATTAACTCCTAAAAAAAATCAGGTAGTGACAAAAGCATTTAGATAAATTATACTGGAGTGTATTTCCCAAAAGCATTGTTACACAGCTATTGTCTTAAGTTCTTCCATTACCATTACAGATAAATGATTCAGTATTTCCCAAACCCATATTTGAAACAAACATTCACATACAGTATTGCACACCTGTGTGGTTGGAACTGTGGTTAAAAGCATAGATTCTTCTTAGTATGCTATGTGATCTTAAATTATGCACAATAAGCAAGCTAACATGCAGTACAATCTAAATATTTTAAATATTATCTATTCTAATACATACATCTGAATCTATATATTTTAGAAGTGCCATTTTTGAAGAGTGTACATATGAATAAATGGGCAACTATGACTATGAAGGAGAAACTGTGATGAATCTAAACTAAAATAAAGCAAAATGGAAACAAAATTCAGAAAAAATGTGAAGTATGTCACCAGCTGCAATGTTCATCACAGCATCATCTTAGATATCTTGAATTATTTCGCATCTCATCATTAAAGTAATAGTTGACCCACAAATGAAAATTCTGTCATTAATTACTAACCATCATGTCGTTCCAAACCTGTAAGACCTTCATTCAGTTTTGGAACACAAATTAAGATATTTTTTGATGAAATCCGAGAGCTTTCTGACCCTCCATAGACAGCAATGCAACTGTCAAGTTCAAGACCCCAAAAGGTATTAAGGACACTGTTAAAATAATCCATGTGACATCAGAGGTTCAACCATAATGTCATGAAGCTACAAGAATACTTTTTGAATCTACAAGAATTACATTATGACAGTAATACCATGCATGCGTGTGGAGCTGCTGAAGTAGAATCCGGATGTGCTGCACTTTGTTTAAAAGCAAAAGACGATGCAAGCTGTACATAAAACAGCGACATAAACGTTTAAATTACATTGCTGTCTATGCAGGGTCAGCTCTCAGATTTCATAAAAATATCTTAATTTGTGTTCCAAAAATGAACGAAGGTCTTACGGGTTTAGAATGACATGAAAGTGAGAAATTAATGACAGAATATTAATTATTAGGTGAACTATCCCTTTAACAACTGTCCTATATTGTTCATTGTTCAAACCACAGAAATGTGACCATGTTCAGGAAAAGTTTGTTTCTACAGCAATGCATTATACTATGCATGTTAAGCAGCGTGTACACTGCCAATATTTTACAACATTGTTGTAGGGGAATATATTATTAACCAGTTGTTAATGAGATATTTAAATGCAAATCAGTTGTGCAAATTCTGTATGCATGGCACAAGAAATCACACGGAACTAGGTAAGCAAATAAGAAACAGCCCATAAAAAAATCAAATGCTCCATCTTGGAGCATCTCTACCTGCACTTGCCTAGTTCATTATGGATTTCTTTATGGACCAAGACAAACCCATAGACATAAAAAAAAAAAAAAAAAACATGATGGCTCTGCTGACAGTTTTTAGTTAAAAATCACTTAAAGTAATGAGTCTTTAGTCGCTGTAATATCACTTTGGTCAAAACTAGCAGATACCAAATGCCAGATGCCAGAACATTGGTGTCAATCACTGCATACTTCACTCCTATTATTTAAATGCAGTTTCACTCCTGTATTTAAATATGGTTGATACTCCAGAAACTGTGTGCTTGGCCATTGTGTGCTTACCCAAAATAAACATATTTGATTTATTGTGTCAACTAATGGTTTTGTTGCCTAATTATGTGCTGAAATGAGGCATTTGAGGGACACCACTAAATTACAAAGGGAATTCTTTCAAGGAAGGACTGGCCTTGTTACATCAGTACATGTTAATAATGGACTTACGGAAGAAGAGAAGGAAAATATTCTAGTAACTCTATAAAAATGACACACCATCGACCACAGAAAGTCATTGCCTGGATTGCTAGTTGCAGAAAGTCTGAAAAAATTAATGGGAAAGCTCAAGCCAGACTTGCAGACTTGTTCCCTGTCATTTTGGATCTAGAGAACAGTTTTGCAACACGAAGAGACAACACAAAGTACATCTTGTACTTAGATTCAGGATCTTTCAGGGCATGCAAGACTTTAAAAGAGCAAGAAGAGGACAGAGAGAGAGGAAGAGCTGATATTTTTTTGGATGAATAAACATAACCTGCTTTAAACAGATTGTTTTAAACATGCATGAACCCATGTCACTTTGAATCAGCTTCAATCTGGCTCAAAAAGTTTCAGTCTTGATTTCTTCCTAAGATTCATTACGAGGAATCCAGAATCACCATATGTATTAGGCATATTAATTAAAACAGATGTAATAGGTTGATGGACATGATAATTTGCAAGAGAAAATTACTAGATTAGCAAGAGCATGAAGTTTTGCGAGAAGATGATTGAGTCGTTGGTTTCGGATGATTAAAATGTAATTAAACTGCGGATGTCTTTAAGATGTGACCTCACCTGCTGCACTGGAGACTGTGGGCCAGTTCTGGACCAGCATGCCTTGCGCTCCCTGCATCACAGCTGATGCCTCCTCCATATGCACAGAACTAAAAAATAAAACATTTAGCATGTCATTATTCTTGAAAAAAAAATCACATCCATTATTATTATTATTATTTATTTATTATTATTATTTTGAGTGGTATTAAAAATACACTGAAAAAATGCTCAGTAAAAATGATTTGAAAAATAATTCACATTAAAATACAGCTTCACTTTTAGGCTGTAGTAGCTGAGGGTGACAGTTGTGTTATGTGTCAAGAGCTGCTGTGTTTGCATGCATTTATTTAAGCTTTGGTCTGAAGGTGAGCGTGATGGTGAAGGTACATGTTACAGCGTGTGCTAGACTATCTGTGATCTAATGTGCTGTGTGTGAGGTGATGTGTGTGCGGCGGGTGAGTTGTCATAATGGTCTCGTGATGTTTTAACTCCTTCAGACATGTTGACTGGAAAGCACATTGACAGAGTTTCTAAATATATACAGGAAAGAAGGCAGGAAGATGCACAAGAGGATACAAAAATGACCTCTTTTTAAGTATATTAATATATATATATATATATATATATATATATATATATATATATATATATATATATATATATATATATATATATATATATATATATATATATATATATATATATATATATATTGTAGATATTTTATAAAATCTGCCAAAAGACAAAATATAAAATATGAGAAAATATGAGTTACTCATAATATCTTAAGGCATATTTTAAATAAATGTATCCTGTTTTGAGGGTTTTTATATTAACTGGAAAATAAATATAATGAGCTCTATAATATACCCGGCGCAATGCGACGCAAGGTGCAGCGCAAGTGTGTTTGCTAGTTTCAGTCTGGCGCTGCTAGCATTTTCTCGTCCAGCGCCTTGTCGTTTAATTAGCAAATGCATTTGCACTCATTTTTGTGCCCCTGGGCGTGCTGGTCTAAAAAAGATTGCAAAGACTGCGCAATAGACCAACTAAAACCTGGTCTAAAGTCTGGCGCCATGTTTTTTCTTTGTTATTTAAAGAGCGTACATGCTGCTTATTAAACACAGGGATGCACAGCAGCACACAAACATGCCAAATATGAAAAATTAAAGGATTGCAATGCATAAGATATTTTTTGTAGGCTATATATATATAGTCAAATTTCTTGCCAAATTCGTAGTGTAAATAGCAAATACGTCATGGCACGAGCGCAACTGGCTCTTAAAGGCAATGGAAGAAGAGACTCTGATTGGTTTATTGTACGTTACGCTCAAAAAACACCCATTACTCATTAAGAGAATAGGGACAACCCATTTAGACCATGCGCCAGGGCGCGCCAACCATTTTTCTGTCGTTAAAATAGCAAAAGTGGATTTGGACACGCCCTGAGTGCATACTTTGCGTCGTTAAAATAGGGCCCTATGAATTGGATTTTCTACAGTGTGTAGAATGATGAAGAAACACAAAAGAAATGTGAAAAGAAAGATGATATAAAAGCGAAAGTGTTCATGAAAGAAAAAAAATATGTGGATTGTTTGGAAATATATTACCATTTCAGCGCCTCTCTACTCTTGCAAAGGGCAATTTCATAATCTGATTTCCCCTAATACATTGTTCAGTTTCTTTACCATCTTTATCTTCCCTCCATTCCTCTCTCCATTTCTCTCTCTCAGACTGTCAGCAGGCCATGCATAACATAAGCCTGGGAATTTGTGGTAGACAGTTGAAGATGTAGTACGTACTTAAAATTTCAACAAATACCACGCTGCACCCTAGAGCTGCAAGTATGCATTAAAATGCATTACGCTAAAGGGACATTTCATTTTCTACATATACCTTCCAGCGACGGACTTTGGCTCTCAGCATGGATTGGTGTGTTTATCACCATGGAAACCATGATCAGACAAGCCCCCACATAAAGAGCAGGACTATGAATTTTGCCACAGCACTCCTTTACATCCATTATCAATGTACAGACATGAGGAGCAGAATGGATGTGGGTATAGCAGGGCATCTGCAATGCAGCACAGGGTGTGCCCATATGTCTCAACCAGTGTGTGTGCGTTAACATGACAGTCCTTTATAATTCCCTTAAAGCTGAAATGCACCATTGCCTTGTGGCACAGTGAATCAGTAACTTTCTTGCCTAAGGAGAGGCTTGTCAATTGAGGGGTATGGATTTAAAACCACTGGAGAGGAGGTTTGGGTACTGGAGGTGTTTGGAGAAGGTTAAAATGAAAAGAAAAGATTTCAGAGAGTAGATCAATTCAGGAATTATTAATCTTAATTTGTGGTTCATCGATGCTCAGTAAAAAGTTATGAATACATCATATAAATCTAAGATTTAATAATAATAATAATAATAATAATAATAATAATAAATTAACAAAAAATACACAATAAATGCTCACCCCAAGGTTTTGTTTATTTTACCAGAAAAACAAAATGAAATATTGTAAAAAAAAAAAAAGAAAAAAAGTATTATTAGAATGTAAAATAACTGTTTTCTATTTGTATTATTATATATTTTAAAATGTAATTATTTTTGTGATAGCAAAGCTGGATATTTATTAGCCATTACTCCAGTCTTTCATTGTCACATGATCCTTTATAAATCATTCTTATATGCCAATTTATATGCCATTTCTGCTTAACAACATATTTATTTGAAAATATAAATATTTTGTAAAATGATTAATGTGTTAGTCACATTTGATTCATTTAATAATTCTAATATAATGAACAATATTAAAACTCTTTGATTTATTGATATCAGCCGATACTCAGATGCTCACTTTTTTTCTATTTAAATATGTATCAATATTACCATGATATCACTTTTACCTTCAACTTATGCTCACTTTAAAAACGCTAATAATTTAATAACACTGTAGCAAATCTCAAAATGTCTCAAAATATCGAAATGAATATTCTGTGCACTATAATGTTGTGAGATCTAAATTAACCTTTCGCCAAATTAACATTTAAAATGATTATGTTTTAATTTTAGTGTTTTATTTTTAATTTATTTACACAAAACCGAATAGAATTTTAATATGTGCAATTTATCGGTTATCAGCCATGAAATGATCTTATTTGACAGAATAGACATTGAATTTAATACTGGTGCACATCTAAATGTTTTTTTTTTTTTTTTTTTTTGTATGCACAATTGTATTATGTTAATATGGTGCTCTAAGTGGCTCAGTGAAATTCCATCTAATTTGTCCCCTGTGTATAATGTCCCCTGTGCCCGTTTTTGCACCTGCCTTCAGACACAGAAAACCACATAAAACGCACATACACATGCACACACAGACACAAAACCATCCCCGGAGATGAGCCCACAGGGTAGCACAACATTATAACATAACACAGACAGTCATTCACCCTTTGGAAAATGTATGTTTGTGGTGGTTAGAGGAGGGGGCCTTGTTTTCTCCAGATGTAAGTCTGTGTACGAGTGTAAAGAGTTATAGAATAAATATTTTGCATTTCAGAGATGACTCATTTTGTAAGTATTTGTGCATCGAAATACCCCCCCTGAGATTTGAATTTTTTTCTGCTTATCGGCTGTGGGTAAGCTCACACAATCAGCTCATCTGCTAGCTTGTCCTTTATGCTTGGTTGTGAAGGACTGGGCATCTGCTGTAGAGAATGCTGATGACCTACATATTCAAGATCAGACTGCAGAGCCACTATGCCAGGGAAAGGCCCTTAGCAAACGCTTCAAAGCTTGTGTTTGTGCGTGATGAAGACAGGAAGAGCACAGCTGGTCCACAGAGAAATAGACAAGAGGTCAGGAAGAAGTCAGAAAGCTCCTGTTGGTCATGGTTCTGGTGTTTGGATGGGACTCTATTACAGATACTGCAGACAGAAGAACTGACAGTCTTTCTGTTTTGCTAACTGGCTCCTTGTAACTTCTTATTTCATCCTCTTTTTATTAAAATTGTTCAACAGTAAATATATACAGAGACAAATTAGTATGCCTATTAAACTATGATTTCATGTGGTTGAGGAATTAAATCTGACATGTTTCTGATTTGCACTGCTTCCTAAATTTACTTTGCATTCATAAAATATGTAGGGGGAAATATATTGGATGTAAGAGTAAGGTGAAAATGGGTTAATACTGTAAAAATACATTTATAGTGCATCAGACTTTATGAACTGAACAATATTAACAATACTTCGGTTAGTTGTATAAACCAGTGTTACTATTAAAACTATTAAAATTGTTTTCATTCATCAAAATAAAGCTTAAATAAAATACAGTTTAAATATTAGATGAAAAACATAAACTGTAAAACATAAACAATAATTATAAATGATGCTTTGGCATTTAAAAAAAATTAAGTACTTTAATAATAATAATAATAATGTGAATAATAATTTATATTAATTGTAAATATTTAAGTATAATAATAATAATAATAATAATAATAATAATAAAGGTAAATAGAAACGTTCATTAATATTTTAAACTAATTTAATTATTAAAACCTTATTATTAAATTATATTAATTAATTAAAAAATGAAATGAAAACTGAAAATATAAAAATGAAAGGCAATTCAATAAATATTTATTTTTTATAAAAAATACAAATAATTAACATTCTAAAATTCTAAAATTGTTTTCATTGCTAATGTATGGTACCAGAAGCAATATCTAATTTTACAAACTGAACATTACTGTAAAAGTGTACTATTTATTTATTTATTATGAGTGAAATAGCGATTCTTTGTTTAATGAAAATTATTTGAAACATTTGATGTATTTTGAGGATGCTTTTTAGCTTCTGCTCTCCCTTCTATTTGATTAAGTTCAAACAAGATTTCCTTGGTTTCCTGCATAATGACATTTAGGGTCAGGATTTGATTATTACCCGTCAGGAAATGAGGAAATTAGAGATGGGCATGATTTAAAGAGCTTTTACACTCAGCTACCAAACTCAAGATCAGAACACACTCTTAACATTTAATTCTTATTTAGCTACAGCAAACAGAGAATAGATGTTTTCTATATTCGTTCAGAGAGGACTGTAACTCTTTCAGGACATTATTAACAGCAAAAGTGCTTACCTCTGCACTCCTGCCCTCAACGATGCAGAGTACCGCCAGTCAGCATTTGGTCCTTTGGGCTGGAGAAGGAGAGAAAGAGAGAAAGATGAGGAGAGATAGAAGGACAGATAGGGTGGAAGGACAGAAAAGGGTTAGATACATTCTCATCAATAAATCATGCTGTTCTGTGTGTGTGTTTCTGTCTTGCATTTTAATATGAACCACAGCTAAAGGAGACCAGAACTACAGGGAACGATTATTGGCACTATGCCATGGCCCATGACTCACTGGTATAAAACTTGTATGTGTGCAGAGAGTGTTCTTCATAATAAAGCACATGAAGGACACTTGACATTCACCTAATAGCATACACAACATGACAAGGGATGCACGATATATGGTAACATATGATTAATGACTGATATTAGAGATTTTAATCTATCAGTATTTTTTCAGTATTTTTGTCAGTATTTATTCAGTATTTTAACCATAAAAAAGTTTCAGATTTACTTTGTAATTAGTTAATTAGTAATTAGTAAACTTACCATATTTTTAGTGACATTTTTTTTCCAAAGTAATGGTAAGAACACATTTAATTAAACAAGAAATGTTTAGGTACAAAGACTCAAGTGGTATTTTCTTGTGAAAAATATCCCAATAATCTTTTTTATTCGTTTTACAGTGTGGATAATCTTTGCTATAATCTAATGCTCATTCAAATTAATCTTGAAGATACTGTAAATGTATTATTTACTGAATATGCACTTTTTATATTTTCAACTGTATACTGTGATGACCAAATTCACCTCATAGCTTTGAAAATGACTGATTGTGGTGATTTTATTTCATTATTATAGAATCATAATTTTAATATTAGCCATTTAGCACTTCACAGCCATAACACTGAAATAAATGCATATTTGGTATCAGCCAAAATGGTTATATCTGTGCATCACTTTAGCCGTTATCACACATTTTTAAATGACTTTGCCCTTTCTGCTCAACATCAAGTCCCTAAACATCTTTCTCTTCTCCCAGCATCCATCTCCTCAGTCCCCATGGTACGGGAATGATAGCATCCTGGGATACCAGCTGACCTCATGTAATATGACACTTGAGCATTTTCTGCTCTCAACCAAAGCAACTCCAACTGAGCACTCGTCACAAGATGACCATTCACCTTAAACATAAGAAGGTCATCTGTTCTTCCAGCAATTCTCAGTGAATAATTATATAGGTTGAAAAAAAATCTAGGTTCGGGTAATATGTAATGGAATGAGGCACTAGTGAGTGGCCCACATAATTTGAGCAAATAACATTCTTTAATCAGGTGTTTCGGGGGGTGGGGGGGTGCATGCAAAGAGACTTCGCTTCGCTCACACAATGCAATTTGCAGGGCTAGAGAATCAAAGGCTGGAGGTTAATTTCATTGCCTGCTCTCTTATCTTGGACAGACGGCCTCTGCTCCTAAATCCTCTGCAGTGACGAATGTGCTGCAGTGCCTCTCACAACACATCTGAGACTGTCAAGAGCATCTCTGCAAACTAAGTTATTCTTGTACTACAAACATTTTTAGACAATTTTTGTCTTTTTTAAACCATCTGCAACATCTTCTCCCGTGAGCCAGAGATCAAGGCTGTACAGCCTTTGGATCATGTTCTGGCTAATTAAAACACATTTCACGAATCCGTGGCTGACAGAGTGAACATGAATTCACGCCAATTACACTCACAAAAATACATCAATTGAGCATCCATGACAGCAGTGCACTGCACATGCCATATACTAAAATGTATCCTATCTGCATTAACTTTGAGGCATTTTATCCCAAAATTATCGATGTGGCACCCAAAACATACATATATACATCAGTGTAATTTAGGATACAAAAAAATAATGTTCAAATTCAAATACAATCGTCGAGTATAGACAGCGACATGGGAGAGGGAGGAAGGAAATAATCCTAAAAATGTGATGACAGCTACAGATGGGAGCAAACGCCTAAATCATCATAAATGCAATGTGCTACTCTAGAAAGTCTTGATGTTTGACACTAATGCAGGTTGAAGCAAAGCACTTTAAAGCTGCACTAGATAACCACACAGTACAACAGGAGATGAAAAGGTCAGAAGCTTCTGACACATTGGGCACAGAGCTTTATTGCAACTCTTGGTCCGACCAAATTACCTTTTACACTAAAACATATTGGAAACCAGAGTAGCACTGAGCCAAAGATCAATTATGGTTTCCAGTATATCTAGTTTTATTTCAATTTAGACAGAACTTGTGCTGCATATAAATGGTGAAAATTGCTTTAACATACATCATTTCCTGGTTAAATATTGTAAAATGAATATTTTTGTAATAAAAAGGTGATTTACCAGATCATTTCTGGTTTAAATCTACAAAATGACTCAAAAAGAATGACTAAATTATTATTATTAAATATTTATTTATTTATTTAACATTTACTGTTATTTAGAATTTATGTAAAACCGCAAACACTGGCATCATGTTTAATTAATTTATTTATTTATTTTACTATAAATGTGATAGTTTTCTCCCCCCAGTTTTTTATTTTTTTATTTTTACGGATACATACATTATAATGAGACACACCTGTAGTGCTGCATCTGGCATACTAAGCCTGCGAACAAATCCACTCCCTCCTGTAAAAAAGCGCTCAGAGCCCCAGGTGCCACTGATGGGTCGGCCCGTGTTGTAGAACATGAACGTGTCGCTGCCCGATGTAGCAGTCAGACAGGTCTTGTAGCAATAGGTTTTGGTCAGCGAGCCATTACCCCGGACCTCAATATAACGAGGTTCAACCTTGAGGTCTCGTCTAAGCACCACATTGTTATTGGGTTGAGAGCCGCCACCACCTCCACCGCCCCCTCCTGAGCCGCCTTCCGCTTGGGCCTTCTGGGATACACAGCAGGGCGAACAGGACCCGGGCTGGGTGCAGTAGGCATGGCAGCGCACAATAGCTAGCACAACCACTGTCACCAAGAACACAAAGGTGGTGGCGCACAAGGCTACAATGAGGTACAAAGTCACATTGGAAAACAAGAGAGAGCTGTGAGGGCGGATAATTCGTTTGGGGTCAGGCGTGACTTTTAGTGGCACCTCCATAACAGCAATGTTGATTGTAACGGTGGATGACAGAGGTGGTTCGCCATGGTCCCTTACTAGTACAGTAAGACTGAAAGAGGTGGAGTTGTCTTCAAGGACGTGCCGCGTTGTACGAATTTCTCCTGTGTGTTCATGAACTTTAAAGAGCTCCAGATCGCTGGCCTGGTCCAGCAGATAGATAACCCATGCGTTCTGTCCTGCATCTGCATCATAGGCCACTACCTTTGTGATCAAACTTCCTGGATCTGCATTTTTCTGAACCGTCTCTGTTAAGCGTGTGCCATTGGCTGGAGGACTCAGAATCTCAGGTGCATGGTCGTTTTGATCCATTACGTAGATGTAGACAGTGGCTACACGGCTGAGTGGTGGGATACCGCCATCCTGAGCTTTAACCTGGAAGTGAAACTCCCGTAATGACTCGTAGTCAAAGGAGCGAAGGGCATATGCAACACCTGTGTCCGCTTTAATCGACACATAGGAGGTGACTGGGATCCCGTGATTGTTGTCATTTAGGACTGTGTAGGTGATGCGAGCATTTTCATTGACATCCGCGTCCTGAGCTTTGACAGTGCAGAGCGAGGCTCCAGGTGCATTGTTCTCCATGACATACACAGTGTAGGAGGTCTGCTCAAAGCGTGGAGGGTTGTCATTCACATCTGCAACGTCCACCTGAATGGTCTTCTGAGACGAAAGGGGAGGGTTGCCAGCATCGGTAGCGCTGAAGGTGACATTATAGGCTGCTGTGGTCTCACGGTCAAGAAAGGCAGAGGTTACCAAGGTGTAGTAATTTCTTAACGACTTGATTTTGAAAGGAAGACCGGGTTGAATTTCAAGGGTAACCTGTTTGTTAGGACCAGAGTCCCGGTCAGTCACACTGATCAGGGCCACTATGGTATCTGCACGGGCATCCTCACGCACTGGACTGGATAGTGAAGAGAGCACTATCTCTGGAATGTTGTCATTGACATCCACGACCTCCACCACCACTTTGCAATGGGCTGCTACTGGAGCTGGGCCTTTGTCCATGGCCTGGATGTACATTTCGTACGAATTAGTGTCCTCGTAGTCCACATTGCTCTTGACTCTGATTTCTCCAGTGTTGGTGTCCATGTTGAACATCTGCCTGACCCTGTCTGGGGTGTAACTGCTGAATGAATAAAGCACCTCCCCGTTTGTTCCTTCATCTTGGTCTGTGGCATTCAGTTTGATAACCAAAGTGTCTTTTGGCGAATTTTCAAGCAGTTTGACTTTATATACCGAGCTGTCAAAAAGGGGGTTGTTGTCATTCGAATCCAAGACGCGAACGTTAATTTTTGCGGTACCTGTTCGTGCTGGTTTGCCACCGTCTGTCGCTGTCAGGATTAACTGATGATAAGGGGCGAGCTCGCGATCCAAAGGCTTTTTGAGAACGAGCTCGATGTGCTTAGTATTCAACGAAGGCTTGTTGGAATCGAGAGCGAAATGCTCGTTTGGGCTGAGCCGGTAAAATCGAACCGAATTGGTACCGATGTCCGGATCTTGCGCGTGTTCGATCGGAAAACGAGAGCCCGGCAAAGCCGACTCTGTGATTTCCAGTTGATACTCGTCTCTGGGAAACTGCGGCGTATTATCATTCACGTCTGTTATCTCCACCTCGACATTATGGTCTTCATCTGGGTCCTCAAGAAGAACCTCTAGATTCAAAACACACGCGGCGCTTGTATCACACAATGTCTCTCTGTCAATTCTCTCGTTTACCAATAATTTTCCATTCTTATGGTCCACGTACCTTTTGCCGCTGTCAGAGTTTACCTTAATCTTTCGGGTGGAGAGCTTTCGAGCATCCAAACCCAAATCCTGTGCAATATCACCTACAATCGTTCCACTCTCCGATTCCTCTGGCACGGAATATCGTATTTGTCCGAGAGCAAGGCCACAAAATAATAATAATAGTAAAACAGAAAGAGGCACTTTTTTGTCTAGGCAATCACATATCCCTGCAACAGCCATCGCAAGATCATATGATCCGCAGACGGATTAAAAACAGCTCTCCGCCTTGTCAGCTTGCAATATCTTGCCTCCCACTTCAGCATTAAAGGTTTTACATTTATTTGCACAATGGCCTAATTTTCAGTTCCATTCTAAACGCGCACGGATACTTCTCTGATGCGTCCATGTTTCCTTTGTCCGCGCTTAGCCTTTTTTTTCTCTCTATCTCTCTCTCTGCGCGCAGCTGACGGGTGTGTTTCCTTGCCACTGGTGCTGCGCGCACTCTCTCTCTCTCTTTCTCTCTCAGTTTCAAGCCACCCCTCCCATTCGTATTCCTTTTCCTCCACTTCTTCATAGCTCAGTTCGATGGTGTTGGTGCGGCACACCGGGGGAGGGGATGCCTTCTCAAATATAATGCATTCTGATATTCGAAACCTTGTAAGAAAATATAACAGCTTGATGGAAGCAGCTAAAAAGCAACAGCTATATTTATCAATGTCATTATATTTGGAGAGGAAAAAAGCTAAACGTTAATTAGAAAGCGACCATTTGGGATGCATTATCTTTCCATGAACTAGGCCAGTGCGTTTTAAGCTTTGGTTCATCACTTTTGGAGAGTGACGGATGAGGAAAAACACTTAAAATTGTCTGTAAGAGATTGGATTATGCTGTATAACTGGCTGTGAACCTATTAAAAATGCAAAAGAATGTAAAAAAATAAAATATATATATATTTTTTTAAATCTATAGTAAAAGTCTTAAGTAAAAAGCTGTTAATTGGATATCTCGCCATGTAGCAAACAAAACTGTATTTAAAAGCAAACGTATGTGTACTGTTTAATATTGTAAAAATGCTAAAGCAAAATTAAAAATTGTCTTTTATTTAGTTAGTTATTATTATTTAATTATTAAACTAATTTATTGTATTTTGGTTAAACAATAGTTTGCTGTCAAGTAAATCTACACCTGACAATCTGTAGAATCCCACTGTTTTGACACACTGTCAAAAATCTATGTAAAAAAAATGGCCAAACTGATGAGTGAATTCAGATACTGATGAACAGCTGCTGTTAACCTATAGAATCATTGACACAAGGAGAAACAAGACACACACAAGAATTTCAACTGACTCCAGCCACAGCCTTAGAAGAAATCATCTGAAGATTTAAACAACTCAACAAACAGCTTTACCAGCTTGACGCATCACTAACCAGACTGACTTTACTTCTGTCAGACATCTACAGAAGATCTTATTGAGAGTTACAAAGATTTAGATGATGATGTTTTATGTTTCGTTTGACATTCCCATTGTGGAAATCAGTGTTTGCTTTAGTTGGCCTCCTGACAAGTCATGGCCTAATGGTTACTAATGGTTAGAGAGTTGGACTCCCAATCGAAAGGTAGTGAGTTCGAGTCTCGGTCCGGCAGGAATTGTGGGTGGGGGTGATGCATGTACAGTTCTCTCTCCACCTTCAATACCACGACTTAGGTGCCCTTGAGCAAGGCACCGAACCCCCAACTGCTCCCTGGGCGCCGCAGCATAAATGGCTGCCCAATGCTCCAGGTGTGTGCTCACAGTGTGTGTGTGTTCACTGCTCTGTGTGTGTGCACTTCGGATGGGTTAAATGCAGAGCACAAATTCTGAGTATGGGTCACCATACTTGGCTGAATTGCACGTCACTTCTTCACTTCTTCTTCTGACACTTGACTTTCTTCCCTCGAGTCATCAGACTCCCCAGCTCCATGTGAACTGAACTGAACTGAACTGCATACTTTGCACATCCCTACATTCGCATAAAATCTACCTCGAATATCATGCCTTGTCAATTAATATTGTCACCTGTTCTATGTATATGTATCCCAGGCTGTTTCATTCAGGTATGAACATGCACATGTTCAACTTTTTAGCTTTTTTTTATATATATACTATTTTCTTTCCAGTTTTAGTATAATGTTAGATCATTTAAGATAATTTAATTCTGTATAGTCTTTTGTTCAGTACATTGTGAGTTTTGTAGTTAATGTAGTCTTGTGTAGCACCATGGTCCTGGAGAAATGCTGTTTCGTTTCACTGTGCACAAGCTGTATAGGGCTGAAATCATAATAAAACCTCTCTGACTCTGAACTTTAGCTTTTGTTTGATTGCAGTAACTATGTCTTCAGGATGTATCTGTTACAACAAAATTGTTACGATTGGCCAGGTGATGCTGACTGTTTCTGATAACTACAATCTACTAGACTGACTTATAGTGTTGCTGAATTAATTTAGAGTTCAGTTGTTTCAGTGGATTGTATATACAGCTCTTGCGACTTAAAAATGAGCAATAACATGACAACCAGAAAATAAGGACTTCAAAACAGATTGGTTTAAAGCACTTTGGACTATCATGTCAATGATACTCAAAAACAGACATCAACAATCAGCATATGAATCTCAACAATGGTGACAACCATGACTCCCATCATGCATTGTGGCATGAATAATTTATGCCGCTGAATTATCCACTTATTTTCTTGAATTCTTACTGTGTTTGTATTTTTGCTTTTGTTTGTCTTGAGTTTTATTAGCATGTTTAGTGTTGTTCAGAGTTGATCTGTTTATTTATGTTGTGGATTGTCACCATTGTTGTGATTCATATACTGATTCTTGATGTGTCTGTCTAAATTACAAAAAAAAGGTTTATTATTTTTATTTATTTTTTTATAATTGATATACAGTAAGAGAAAACACTGGGTAAAAATGAGTGAACCTGAAGTAAAATCTATAAACAATACCAGATCTATTTATTTTTCTTTGGCTCTTTTTTGTTATAACAAACGAGTTTTAAAAACATGTTGTTAAAAAGTCACGGTTCAAGAGCCCAACTAAAGAAAATACTGATCTCCATGTTGGTAGTGAAATAATAATAATAAAAAAAAAAAACATTTAAACCTCGGTAACACTAAATCTAAAGATCTTTTCTGCAGACATCTGACAGAAATAAAGTCAGTCTGGTTAGTAATGTGAAGCATTTTTAAGAGTTGTTTAATCAGATCTTGAGAGATTTAATGTCTTCTTTTATTTCAGTTGATATTTCAACTGTGGCTGAAGTCAGTGTAGTTCTTGTGTTTCTATTTTCTTCAGTGATTCTGCTTGTTAATAGCATGTATTCATCACGAATGCTCAATCAGCACTTAATTAACCACAGAATTATCTGAATAACTTAATTGATTCAGTGTTATTCTAACACTCTGTAGTGTGCACATTGTACGTGTTCATTTAAAACCGATGATTTTGTTGTAGGGTTTAAAGGGTTAAAGATGTAAGATGAAAAAAAAAAACAAGAAACATAATTTAACAGTAATAAACTGTAATGTACGGCAACAATCTGTAGAAAAACAGTTACTTACTGGCAGCATGGTTGCTAAGTCAAGGAAAAATAGCAATATACTACATAAGAACCAGATTTACTAAATGAAAAAAGTTAATTTAACTGAAATATTCGTGAACATCCATAGAAAAAAAAGCTATGCAAAGTCATACACTGATAAGGAGAGTAAATACTGAACTCAACTATATTAATGAGTTTTTGCACAAGAGAGATCTGTTAGTTTAATGTAGTTTTGTGGTTCACCATTGTGCTGAAAGGAGTCTAGCGCCTGTGCTTCAGTCAATGTTGAGCCACAACCGCTGATATTCTGCTGCTTTATTTAAAAAGAGTAAATATGGCGTTGCTGATACAGTGATGATCTCTATGTTAAGTACTTCTGCACATGCATGTGTGCTTTAGCGAACAGTGAACTGCAACGGTTTGAGTAAAAATCGTGTTTTTAGTTACTTTACTATTACACATTAAGTGTTTGCTCCTTCTCAGTGGATTCAGATGAAATACGTTCACAGTACTAACATCGTATGAATGCTAGGTTTTAAACTCAAGCTGTTTGAAGCAATGGAAGCAGAGTTAATTAAAATGGTGTAATTATGGTAAAACACTGTAAAAATTAAGAGTTGTAAATTAATGGTCGACAGTTGTAAATAAACAGTACCTTACTGGCAAACCTGCTGCCAGTAAATTATTGTTATTTTGTTATTACAATTTTTTACAGTGCTGCGACTTCTCAAACATGATTATCGTTTTCAACCCAAATAATGGCAATCAAAATTATTTCTAAATTACCAAGCGTTTTAATGTTTCTGAAAGAAAAATTAAATAAAATTTTGCTAAGAATTTATTGCAGAATATGTTTATTTTTAATGGTCACAGAACGGCTATATTCATTATAATCTGTAATTATCATTGCTCCAGAATGTGCAATTCTCTCTCCGCCTCTCTCTCCATCTGTGGCTTTGACTTCAGACAGACCAGGTCATCAGGGCGTGCGCGCCTGGGGCATGATCTCTGTGCATCCGTCAAAATGCACCACATGAGGGAACGTATCACTCGGAAACCGATGACATAAACAAAGCCAGGGCAGATTTTCAGCGTAAACCCGTCGCATTAGAGTCGCCTCATGTCATCACCATATAAAGCGGTAGGTTAACTCTTCATTCATCAAAATTATTAGCACTTATTAACTATATTAACTATATTTCCATGATTTTAAGTCAGTTATTTTATTTATTAATAATTTTTTTCTGTAGTGTGTCAGTAGGAAATATCAGATTACATTTCCAAACATTAATTTTGCCATTAATTTTAATGATGCAGTGAGATTTTTGTTTGCAAAAGGAGTCAACAGCCAGTTGCTCCACACAGAGATCCGATCTCATCACCCATTCTGTCTAGAATGACATGAAGAAACAGAAGAAACCGAGACAGACTAAATGCAGAAGAACTGTGGCAACATCTCCAAGATATGCTTCAATAAACCTTCCAATGCACAAGTTCACCTAGGGCATGACCCAATTTAAATGAAAAGGATGGTCGCACCAAATGTTGATTTAATTCAGTTAATAGAAGTTTAAAGATAAAGAAAATCTATGACATTATTTTCTTACAGCATCCTCATTTTACAGCATTTTACACAAGTGCCTATAACTTTTAACAGTACTGTAGCTTTGCAGGTAGATTTCTTGAAGCATTTTGGAGAATTTGCCACATTTCTTCTCCATTTAGTCTGACTCAGTTTCTTCATGTCATTCCAGACAAACTGGATGATAGGGAAATCAGATCTCTGTGTGGAGCACAGGCTGCTGTCAGACTCCTTGTGCAAACAAAAATCTTACTGGATTATTACAATTAATGGCAAAAAAATAAATGTTTGGACATTTAAACTGTTATTTCCTTCTGACACACTACAACAAAAGATAGAAATAACGGACTTATTTTCTAAATATATACATATTTTCAGTTAATGTTTACCCTTTTTTCCCTGGGCAGAAAATGCAGTATGGGTGAAACAGTAAGCTTGTGCATTGTTTTCATAGTGTTTTTGTTTGGATCTTTTTGGAAACCCACTGTGAGTGATAACAGATATTTTACAACACAAAACACTCTGTAAGCAAGCGGGTCAGATACCCACATACTTTTTTGACTTTCAGACATCCACAATCCAGATTTAGTTTCTGATCCCATCTGCGGTCATTTCAGAACCCACACACAATGCACATTCGTTTTTGACAATGATTTGCTGATAGATTATCAAGACATATTTGCAAAATACAAACTGATTTTTACTGTGCAACTAATAATAATAACTTGAATAATACACATACATGTCAGTATGAAACTTCTACTGCAGAGACAAATTAACAATATCTCATAATTAAGTCTTTTAACAAAGGTTTGACAGGCTTGGTCTTATAAGTCCTTGCTCTATTAGGTCTGTACTTCAGGAAATTTAAAAGCTTAACCAGGCCTATCATTCTTCATGTGCATGTACTTTCACAGTCAGTGTGCAATAACAAGACTGTCTTGACATTTACATAAGTGAGTTGTAGCTTTGGGGAACTGAGTGTGGTGAGTTGTGAATAATAGAGAAAGCACTATGTATAAGACAGCCAATTGACAACCTCAAAATTGAATATAACAGCCTAACATTCTCACCTATTTCTAAACTATAATTTATTTGCTATCAGATCTTAACAGATTAAGATTAAGACAGATTAAATGGCTCTCCTTAGAAAAAAACTTATTTAAAACCCTAAATATAGAGCTAGACCTTCTCCCTATATCCTTAAATGACAACATTTAGCTAATCAGACTGTTGAAAGATATTAGTATCTTGAGTTTTGACCTGTGAACATTGACCTTTGGCAGGACAGAAACCTGTTACAAGTGGTTCCCCTCCTCCCCTGACCCTACTTACATAAGTGTGCCAGATTTTAAAAGAGATGCACCCATCTGAGAGACACCGCACAGACAGCCTGCACCAACAGTGCCCTCAGCAAGGGCATCCAGAGTCACACCACCCACCGCAGTGTGCACTAAAAACCTCTCTTCCTCTGTCATTCACGTTCTCTCTCTTTTCCCACTCCCTTTACATGCATGTCTTCTCCTCTCATTCTTTCTCTCTGCTCTGCAAGTTGTGGCCTATATTTGGTGTTGGTGATGTAGGTCATGATAACTGATGATAAACCGGTAAAATTAGAGTTGTTTATTCCTTTGCACTACTGAATGATAGATGCACAGTATGTTGGTCTAATGTTTAAAATATCTATGATATATAGACAGTAAAATGCAGAAATATATGCTAAAATATTTTAATGGGATTTAATTTGTCTCTATGCCTTGTTTTTAATAAAAATTTCAAAAAATCCTCAAACAAGATTAATTACCTGATAAGTAATAATCTATATTGAAAAGATGTACAGATTATATATTGTATATTATAAAATATAGATATATTTTTCAGATAAAATGCACTACTGTGCAAAATTTGAGGTTTGGAATATTTTTTAATGTTTAATGTAAGTGTCTAATGCTCACCAACGCTGCACTTATTTAAAAAATAAAAACAGTAACATTGTGATTGTATAATTAATTACCATTTAAAATAACTATTTTCTGTTTAAGAATATTTTATAAAGTAATTTATTCCTGCAATGGCAATGCTGAATTTTCAGCAGTCATTATTATGTCTTCAGTCTCTATTTATAAGAATATTTATTGCTGTTAATTTGCTTTAATCAGTATAGCACAAGACACTTGTGTAGTTCCTAGAATTTGGTTCCTAAAATCATTTTAAAACGCAGTTCTAGAAAGTGTATGTGAGGAGACAGAGAGAAATAGAAATATAATAGGACTGTATGCCCTCAAAGAAATAAGAGGCAAAACATCATGGGAGCAGAAGGCGTGTTGTGTGTAACACAAAGTGACAGTAAAAAATAGAGAAAGAGGGTTTGCTGAAATGATTGTGGGCAGAGCATGGTTCAGAATGATGGTGTAAGACCCCTACTGGCTGAGGTATGAAATAAACACTTCATAGTAGGGATCTAACACATCACGGAAAGCCATTGCCAGCACTGCAGCCAACAGAGGGCACTAGCAAACCATCCACAGCCTCTCTCTCTCTCTCTCTCTCTCTCTGCATTCTGTTCAGCTTGACTCATTCTGCCACCTGCAGCCCTCTGCAGAGATGACCCACCCTTCCTCTCACTAATACACTGCAGGGAACCATCAACTGTTCTTTCTATTGCCAGACCCAACACCCAGAGAAAGATTTCTGAACAGAATGGATATGTAAACCAGCATGCACATGCAAAAGAGCAAATAAATGATGATTTAAACCAATGATATATGATATAACACCATCAACTTGCTTTTAAATTGCTTTTCTTAATGCATTTGCTTCTGTACAATAATGACAGGTTAATGGATCGCTATAAGGCTACAAAACTCATTATTAGTATGCTCTGATATTTTTAGGAAAATCGATTCTGCATAATCTGTGTTGATAACCTTGTAAACAAAAAATTATGCAGATGCACATCGTCTCAAATTTGAGCTTTCGGGAATTTAGAGAACCTGCGGAGATAAATGGGGATGTTGTGAAACATTCGTCATTCATGCAATCTGTTTGTTGTGCTCTGCACCTCGGTTTCATAAAAAATGCATCCATCCTGAGGGACAGAAATCCAACAGTGACCTTAACAAAATGTTCAGGTCATTCTGTCTGATGAAACAGAAGCCAGCTGACACGCAGTTCATGCCTTGCAGCGCGCTGACAACAGGCTTAGCCGTTTACAGTCAGCTCACAATAAATAACACTGAAGCGATGATAGTGTCTGTATTTACCCACAGTCTGTACTATGACTCACTGTCTCTCACAATGCTGAAGCACTGACTCAAATCCATGATTCTGCCAAGCATATATTCTAATGAATAGCATACAAGAGCAGAAAAGGCTCATTTACTTTCCTGTGTTAACCTCGTACATTCTGCAAATATACTTGAGGTTGGCCCATAAACAACATATGACATTACTGCTTCAGCCAGCTGTGAATAACTGAAGCATAATCCATGTGACTCGAGATGAATAATACACGTGATATGCAGAAGAAAAAAGCAGGTGACATTCATGCACACAGACTGAGAAATAAGGTGATAGGGGATCCTGTTAAATCTTGATTTGCATGTAGATGTATCTATAAATGAGCACAGCATATTTTTCCCAAAAAATTTACAAACAACATAAAAAATGCATATGATACAAAATCTCATTTTAACACTTATGATGCATATAACTACTAAAATGTAATTTTTTTTTTTATTTCATCTAAATATAAAAATTTGTGAGTTTTGAGGTTAATTGTGGTTATTTTTGTATGTATTATAATATATGACATTGTGTTATGTAATTTTTTTTTTTTTTTTTTTGGTCTATTTGTTAATGATTGGTTAGTGGGCACATGATGTGCATGTTGTTGCTATTTTATTATTATTATTATTATTATTATTATTATTATTATTATTATTATTATTATTATTAAATGAAATACTTATTGTAATTTGAACCTGTAGGCTAATTAAGTGAAATCATTCAATAAGCATTCACAGTTTTACAATTATGAAATAGATGTAAATATTTATATGCCTGTATTTAAATCAAGAATAAATTTACCTTTCAGATTAATCTCTTCTAATCTGATTAAGCTGTCCTTGGTTAATGAATTTTTCAACTGAACTGACAAAATAGAATTTGAAATGATAAAGCTGATTTTGTATTTTACAATATTGAAACATTTAAGTATTAATAAGAATGACATGAAAAGTAATTTATATATTCTGTAAAAAGGCGTCTTGCCCCAGATAAGGGGCCATTCTAGCTAGAAGTAATAAGTACTAATAATTTTACATTTTGCTTTTACCCTTACATTTGCAAATGCATCCTGCACATGCTGAAATATGTTATGGACACACTAGTAAACAGTAATTACTAATTATTAAAGAAGTCTGTAAAACTATACATTTCTGTTACAAGAAACCAAAAGTCTAAATGTCAAGTTTATAACTGTACAAAGAATAATGTCTGTCAAAATAAACACAAACTTCAGTAGTGCAGTCTCACTCGTGGGAAGTAAAATGCCATCGTGCCACTAGAGGAATCATTCCATCTTACAAGTTCAGAAGAGGGAGAAAGAGAGAGAATGAGACCTTGAAAGAACAAGAACCATAAGATATTGTTCAAAGCCGTATAGACCAATCATATGTAATTTCATCATAAGTGATGACAAACATATTAATTAAACAACAAATAAAAACATGCACAATAACATGAACTGGGTTGCACAGTACAGGGAAATGAGGATCAGTTGCTTTACACAGCATGAAATCTGCTGTGTGGTTTTCTCACAAAGTCAGCAGCATGTCCCTCTCATTAATGCATTGAGAGACTTCAATATAATTCAGGTGGGACTGCAGCACTCCAGCAGTCCAGAGACCCACAGACTTCTAATCCATCTATCTCCCTCAACCAGCCAGGCAAAGCGGAACCCAGTACTGACCCAATTGCACAGAAATTTACACAGGCCCTGATCCCTGTCCTCTGTCAAGGACTCGGGGAAAAAGACTCAAGAGGCATGACTAACTATTAGACAAAACTACTAGAAACATGGAGCGTAAGTCTGAGACCATTTCAAGACTCACAATAAACATACACATTTACATTTATGCATTTACACGTTTATCCATACATTAGCAGCATCACTGAACATGCAGAAAAAAGTGTGAGAAGTGTAAAACTAGAGCATTTAGTAACTTTTTTCACATGCAGAACTCCTTTTCAAAAACCTTTAAATAAAACCTCAACTCAAATCAGTATTCTAAGCAGTAGAATAATGAAGCTTATTAAACATCATTTAAATTCTCTTTGAAGACTGGGGAATAGCTGTTGCAACCTGCTTCAATCTGCAACTGCAGTTTAACTTCATTAAAGAGTTATAATTAAAACAGATTTCTTTGATTAATTAATAATCAAATCATTAAAGATTGAGCACAATATGAGAGCAGGGTACTAAGCTCTTGATGAGCTTGTATAGCAGTGAGGTGGCGCTGTCCAGCACTGCTGGTTCTGAAACTGCACAATGTACAAGCTTGAGGTATCCCAATTGTGGTAGTGATTGACACAAAAAAACTCCAATCATAAATGTGATAGAAATAATGTGAATTTAAATTAAAAAAAAAAAGCTACTGCTTTTTTTATTTTAAATTAAGGAAATTGAAATAATTGATTTTTGGGTAAACTCAGTGTAAACACAGGCGTGCTGCAAGTTGCATCACATGTGCATGAACCATATTTTCAGCATAATATCAAGCTAGAAAAGTGAATGATGTTTTGCTTCACATCTACAATTTTTATTATTTTTTTTTTGCTTCACATCTAAACATGCGCTAATATTCCACTATTAAAAAAAAGCATGCATACAGTGAATATGCGAATAGTCCATATAAGTGTAATTTCATTGACTTTATAAACTAAGGTCTTAAATAATGCTCACCTTCCCAGTGGTAGGAAGAGTTTGGGTTCGTGTAAAAGTATCTTCTCCGTGAATGCTGATAAGTTCAGCCTCTGCAGGCGAAAATGTCGAAGGGAAAACCACCATGTCACTCTTCATTGTGTCCGAACTAAAACAAACGTCATATTGTTGTGTCGATTTGGAGTAGGACCAGCTTCCGTCTGGATGTGTGCTGATCACTGGAGCGCTGTACCTGCTGAAACTGCCGTCTGTCCTGTAGCATTTAACTGCTATCAAACCCACAAGACTTAGTAAAAAAATTATTGTTACTGAGATAATAGCGATGAGCAGAAAAAGATTCAGATCTGAAAAACTCTCCTCTTTAACAGGAACTTCTCTGAATGATGTCTTTATGTCATCCAGACTCTCAACAACTACAACATCCATGGACATAGTCGCTGAGAGTGATGGCTCTCCATTATCAGACACTGTGATGAGAAGTGGGTGAGTTTTTAAATCATTGTCACTCATTCGTCTCTTAGTCTTTATTTCTCCAGAGCTGCTTCCAATGCGGAAGAGATTCGTTCCTTTGGGTTCAGTTAGATGATAAGACAGAAGTGCGTTATATCCAGAGTCAGCATCAACAGCTCTGATCTTGGCTACAAAGTATCCCGCTTCAGCAGAGTAGGGAATGTTCTCACTATTAACTGATCCAGGTTCAGAATAAGGCGGTAAAATAACTGGACTGTTGTCATTCTCATCCAGAATAAACACATTTACAGTCGCATTGCTGCTCAGAGGAGGAACGCCAGAGTCTGTTGCCATGACATGAAACTGGAATCTTTTTGTTTCTTCGTGATTAAATGACTGTAAACTGAATATTTCTCCACTTAAAGAGTTTATATTTATCAGAGTTGTTATAGGAACACTGGAGCTGGAACTGTCTAACAGTGAATATGAAAGTTCTGCGTTTTCACCAGTGTCTGCATCATCAGCTGACACTTTTGTCACGAGACCTCCAGCTTGACCATTCTCACTTAGAAAAGCGTTAATAACGGGCGCGGGGAAATGTGGAGCATTGTCATTAACATCAGAGATATGTACAGTTATAACAGTGCTGCTGGAAAGTGGTGGGGTTCCTTCATCGACAGCTACAAGGGTTACATTATACTTTGAGATGTTTTCTCTGTCAAGCTGGCCTTCCAAAACGACAGAGTAATAATTATTGTAGGAAGACTCAAGTTTGAAAGGTACATTTCCCAGTAGCTTACAACTCACTTTCCCATTCAGTCCACCATCCTTATCAGAAACTGTGACCAGAGCCACAGCAGTGCCAGTTTTTGCATCTTCCCTTAAAGAAGACAGCAGGGACGTTATTACTATTTCTGGTGCATTGTCATTAACATCTATGACTTCAATTAGTACTTTACAATTAACCGTCATCGGGGAAAGCCCCTTATCATGGGCCTCTATTCTAAGTTCATAAAAAGCTTTGTCCTCAAAATCTATATTTCCTTTTACCTTGAGCTCCCCTGAATCAGGGCTGATTGCAAATACATCAAGATTTTTTTCCTGACCATGACTGCTAAATAAATATGTTACCTCCCCATTTGGACCTTCATCCATGTCAGTGGCATTGAGTTTGATAATCTTAGTTCCTTTTGGTGTGTTTTCTGTCACATGGACTTTATAAAGAGAACTGCTAAACACTGGAGCATTATCATTAATATCTAAAACATTGACAATTATTTGCAATGTGCCCGACCTGGGTGGCTTCCCTCCATCAAAAGAAGTCAATATTAGTCTAATTACAGGTTCTTTCTCTCTATCTAAAGCTTTTCGAAGGATTAGCTCTGCAGCCATCCCATGTTCACCACCCTGGTTTACTTCTAATGAGAAATGTTCATTAGAACTCAGTTTGTAGCTTTTAATAGAGAAAGTCCCTACGTCTTCATCCACTGCATTGATCAAGGAAAATGTAGCTCCTGGCTGCACTGATTCAGAGATATTCAAAATTTGAGTTTCAACAGGGAATACAGGAGAATTGTCATTCACATCATTAACATTAACTATCACTCTACTCAGACTGAGAGGATGGTTTACTATCGCCTCAAAATTTAAGGAACAGGATGGAGTATTAGGACACAGTTGCTCGCGGTCAATTCTTTCAGCAACGTACAAGACGCCAGATTTCAGATTCACATCAAAATACCTCGTCCTCGTGCCGAACACAAGCTGAAATGCGCGCGATTCCAAATCCTGGACGTTTAAATTCATGTCCTTCACCAAATTTCCGACGACAGTTCCGATATTTACTTCCTCAGACACGGAGTAGACAATCTGTGCATCCACTGGCACTGAAACACATATCACGAGCCAGAGGAAAGTAGTATGTGGGAACCTTATGTCCTTCCTGTTTGCCATCCTTCCGTTTGAGATGGCAACGTGGTTAAAACAATACAAAGGTGATCAAAGGAACATCAAACTCTGTAGACACAATGAAGAATGAGACTCACGAAAACACGCCACGAAAAGCATCCAGACCGTGACGCTCGGTTATTGCACGTCACTCAGCGAAATCGTAGGCGGAGTTTAGACGATATGGAAATTATTAAAGTTAAGCGGTCTACAGTGACACCATGCGGAGAACATAAACATACAACACCACTAAAAAAACGAAAAAAAAAAACAAAAAAAACACGTATTGTAAATTAGAATAACACCAAAGGAGCTTTGCTAGTCTGCAGAAGTCTGAATAATCTATACCTATATCAACACAGAAGCACAACAAACGCGCAGGAGTTCAGAATATAGTAGGCTAAGTCAGAACAGCATACAGTTAAGTATTGTGTTTGAGTACTGTAATAGTTATTAAAACATTCAGGCGAACTGTTAATGTTAGAGAAAGCATGAGAAACCTTTATTTATTTATTTTATTTATTTTTTTCTCTCGTGTTATGAAACTGGATGCCTAACTTGATTTTACCAAGTGAGACATGTTCCTGGGACAACATCGTTGTTGACCCTGGAACAACATTGTGATTAACCAATCAGATTTAAAGAACCAGTTTATAGATTTTGTGAAGTTTATGCTTAAAATCAGTGTTTGGTGCTTGTACATCAGTGTCATTCATCTATCATTTCCTCTGATTTTAGGGATTACTCATGGTTAAGGTTAGGTTTAGGTGTAGGGATATGGTTAAGAATATATTTTTGGAGTAAAATGTTGTTCCAGGGTCAACAAAATATGTTGACCAACGAACACATCGGACTTGGCAAAATCAGGACGTGCAAACTGGATACTCTGAATACATTTGCAACACACTTAAAGTGTACCCAGAATCCTTTGAAATTATTTTGCTAAATGTTGAAAACATTAGTTTATTGAAAAAGTGTATTTGATTGATTTTAATCAAATACATAAAGAAAGAAATTACACGCCATACTCTTTATAAAAGTGTATAAGTGATAAGTGAGACAAACCTCCTGTGTTGCGAAAAATTATAGAAATTAATATACAGATGTTAAAGTTCTGCTAAAAGAGCACAAGATTGAGCAGAGACAGATATGCAAGCAGAAAACTAGCAGACTGTGTGTACACATTCGTGTGAACATGCACAATTGCCTATACAACTGAAAAATGAGAGGCCACAATGCCCTAAATTATGGCCTTTGGAATGAAATGTGAAGTTGAAATGTTCCATGTACTAAAATCACAAATTTACTTGATAAAGTAGAAAAGCTTTACTAAGCTACAAAAAGTTCACTTGATGTTTTTGAACTGTGAAATTTATGTTTTATCTTACCTTGGTAGTGCTTGGAAGTGTTTGAGTCCTATCAAAAGTGTCTCCTTCATTAATGCTGATTAGCTCTGCATCTGGCAGTGGAAAGGTCGAAGGAAACACGACTACATCACTCTTTATTGTGTCTGAACTGAAACACACATCGTACTGTTGAGTGGATTTAGAGAAGGACCAGCTTCCGTCTGGATGTGTGCTGATCACTGGAGCGCTGTACCTGCTGAAACTGCCGTCTGTCCTGTAGCATTTAGCTGCTATCAAACCCATCAGACTCAGTAAAAAGATGACTGATACTGAGACAATAGCGATGAGCAGATACAGATTCAGATCTGAAAAACTCTCCTCTTTAACAGGAACTTCTCTGAATGATGTCTCTATGTCATCCAGACTCTCAACAACCACAACATCCATGGACATAGTCGCTGAGAGTGATGGCTCTCCATTATCAGACACTGTGATGAGAAGTGGGTGAGTTTTTAAGTCATTGTCACTCATTCGTCTCTTAGTCTTTATTTCTCCAGTGCTGCTTCCAATGCGGAAAAGATTCGTTCCTTTGGGTTCAGTTAGATGATAAGACAGAAGTGCGTTATATCCAGAGTCAGCATCAACAGCTCTGATCTTGGCTACAAAGTATCCCGCTTCAGCAGAGTAGGGAATGTTCTCACTATTAACTGATCCAGGTTCAGAATAAGGCGGTAAAATAACTGGACTGTTGTCATTCTTATCCAGAATAAACACATTTACAGTCGCATTGCTGCTCAGAGGAGGAACACCAGAGTCTGTTGCCATAACTTGAAACTGGAATCTTTTTGTTTCTTCGTGATTAAATGACTGTAAACTGAATATTTCTCCACTTAAAGAGTTTATATTTATCAGTGTTGTTATAGGAACACTGGAGCTGGAACTGTCTAACAGTGAATATGAAAGTTCTGCGTTTTCACCAGTGTCTGAATCATCAGCTGACACTTTTGTCACGAGACCTCCAGCTTGACCATTCTCACTTAGAAAAGCATTAATAACGGGCGCGGGGAAATGTGGAGCATTGTCATTAACATCAGAGATATGAACAGTTATAACAGTGCTGCTGGAAAGAGATGGAGTTCCTTCATCTGCAGCTGTAATTGTGATGTTATACAGAGAAACACTCTCTCTGTCCAGAGGTCCATCTACCACTAGAGAATAGTGATTGTTATATGACATCTCCAGTTTGAAAGGAAATGAGCCTTTCAGAGCACAATGTACAATGCCATTTTTACCTCCATCTTTATCAGACACCGTGACTAAAGCAACTGCAGTTCCTGACTTTGTGTCTTCTTTCAGACTTCCCAACAGAGTCATCACAATTATCTCAGGTGCATTATCATTTTCATCCATAACTTCAATTAAAACTTTACATTGTGTGCTCTTTGGTGGGCTGCCTTTATCTCTCGCCTGAACTCGCAATTCAATTGCAGCATTTATCTCATGGTCTATTTGACCATTCACAACAATGTCCCCAGTTTCAGGAACCACAGTGAATAGACTTTGCTTTTTTATGTTTCCATGTTCAGCTATTGAGTAAATAATGTCACTGTTGGTGCCCTCATCCAAATCAGTAGCAGTCAAAGAGATGATTCTTGTACCAACAGAAACACTTTCTCTCACCTTTATCTTGTACAATGGTTTGCTGAAGACAGGCTTGTTGTCATTTATATCAATTACATTAACTATTACACTTAATGTGCCAGACTTTGCAGGTTTTCCTCCATCAACCGCTGTCAGTACAAGAGGAATTACCGATTGTTTTTCACGATCTAAAGGTTTTTGGAGCACTAATTCAGCAGAAACACTCTGCTCTTCAGTTTGCACGTCAATAGAAAAGTGTTCATTCTTGCTCAGTTTGTAGTCTTTCAGTGCATTAATGCCAATGTCGTTATCTTCAGCTACAGGAAGATGAAATCTCTCCCCCGGAAAAACATCCTCTGTAATGTTTATCGTTATAACGCTGTCCACAAAATATGGAGCAATATCATTAACATCCAGAACATTAATTTCAATTCGATAAAGACTATGAGGATTTTGAACAACAGCCTCCACATTAAGAGCACACTGCTGAAGAGCGAAGCATAACTCCTCCCGGTCAATTCTTTCATTCACAAACAACGCTCCCGTTTTTAAATTCACACCAAAATATTTCCTGTTGGATCCAGACACAAGCTGCAAGATACGAGGTTCCAGCTCCTGAACACTGATCTTGAGATCCTTTGCTATATTTCCAACAACAGTTCCCTTATTTACTTCCTCCGAGACCGAATAGATAATCTTGCCGCATGAAGATCGCCATAAACAAAAATGCAGAGCTGTTATGACGCACAAATATCTTAAGATATCCATAACTGTCCTCGAAGCCTCAAATATTAATCTGTTTTTAAAAAAGGTAGTTTTATTTTATTTATTTTTTGTCTTGCTGCTGCCAGAACATTAGTCTCTGAAGCCTGTATAATACCATATCATTTCCACATGACAGTGTAGTCTATATGTGGTTGCTCTTCCACTGTAAGGGAGGGGCCTCATTTTAATAAAAGGAGTGCTTCGAATTCGTGGTCTGCAGCGACATTGCGCGTTTTAACTGCATAATTACTGAAGATATTTTCTTTAAATAGCAATTTTCCACCCTATGAATGTATGCTTTAAAAGAATGGAATTTGTTAATTGCAAATTATGAATGCAATCAACACACTTACTGTAAATATCTGTAAATATCCTCAGCACTTGTTAAAGAGGGAATACATTATGTTGGTTAATTCGTACAAAATATATGTCTCAACATCTAACCGTGATGACCAAAATGTACGGAAAGAAAAGCGAGGACGAAATGTTCATTGTCCATGGTGCTGAAAACTGTTAGGAAAACACCACCTTAAGACTTCGATATTGTGTTTGTTATTCATAAAGCGCATTTAATTGCATTTTGTCTATTACCATTTATTTATACTTGACTATTCAGTCACTTAATAATAGCAAATACGACAAAGGCAATGGAATGTCGTTCAGCGAAATTAACTAAAATAAGCGACAGCAACAGCTTGACTCAAATCGAAGGTAATTTCAAATCCAATGCATCAACTACTCTAACAATAAATTAGTAAATAAACAACAAAAATACTTATATAATCTCCAAAGAATTTAAATCTTTATTATTATTATTATATTTTTTTTACAGAACTAGGGTTCTAAAATCGTCTTACCTTCTCAGTACTCGGAAGAGTTTGAGTTCGCGTAAAAGTATCTTCTCCATTAATGCTGATCAACTCCGCTTCTGCTGGCGGAAACGGTGAAGGGAAAACGACTACATCACTCTTTATTGTGTCTGAACTGAAACACACATCGTACTGTTGTGTGGATTTAGAGAAGGACCAGCTTCCGTCTGGATGTGTGCTGATCACTGGAGCGCTGTACCTGCTGAAACTGCCGTCTGTCCTGTAGCATTTAGCTGCTATCAAACCCACCAGACTCAGTAAAAAGATGACTGATACTGAGACAATAGCGATGAGCAGATACAGATTCAGATCTGAAAAACTCTCCTCTTTAACAGGAACTTCTCTGAATGATGTCTCTATGTCATCCAGACTCTCAACAACCACAACATCCATGGACATAGTCGCTGAGAGTGATGGCTCTCCATTATCAGACACTGTGATGAGAAGTGGGTGAGTTTTTAAGTCATTGTCACTCATTCGTCTCTTAGTCTTTATTTCTCCAGAGCTGCTTCCAATGCGGAAAAGATTCGTTCCTTTGGGTTCAGTTAGATGATAAGACAGAAGTGCGTTATATCCAGAGTCAGCATCAACAGCTCTGATCTTGGCTACAAAGTATCCCGCTTCAGCAGAGTAGGGAATGTTCTCACTATTAACTGATCCAGGTTCAGAATAAGGCGGTAAAATAACTGGACTGTTGTCATTCTCATCCAGAATAAACACATTTACAGTCGCATTGCTGCTCAGAGGAGGAACACCAGAGTCTGTTGCCATGACATGAAACTGGAATCTTTTTGTTTCTTCGTGATTAAATGACTGTAAACTGAATATTTCTCCACTTAAAGAGTTTATATTTATCAGTGTTGTTATAGGAACACTGGAGCTGGAACTGTCTAACAGTGAATATGAAAGTTCTGCGTTTTCACCAGTGTCTGAATCATCAGCTGACACTTTTGTCACGAGTCCTCCAGCTTGACCATTCTCACTTAGAAAAGCGTTAATAACGGGCGCGGGGAAATGTGGAGCATTGTCATTAACATCAGAGATATGAACAGTTATAACAGTGCTGCTGGAAAGAGACGGAGTTCCTTCATCTGCAGCTGTAATTGTGATGTTATACAGAGAAACACTCTCTCTGTCCAGGTGTCCATCTACCACTAGAGAATAGTGATTGTTATATGACGTCTCCAGTTTGAAAGGAAACGAGCCTTTCAGAGCACAGTGTACAATGCCATTTTTACCTCCATCTTTATCAGACACCGTGACTAAAGCAACTGCAGTTCCTGATTTTGTGCCTTCTTTCACACTCTCAAGAAGTGAAGTCACAGTTATTTCTGGTGCATTGTCATTTTCATCGACAACTTCTATTAAAATTTTACATTGTGTGCTCCTCGGTGGGCTGCCTTTATCTTTCGCTTGCACTCGTAACTCAATCGCTGGATTTTCCTCGTAATCTATCTGCCCTTTTACTACAATATCACCAGTCTCAGGGATAATGGTAAATAGGTCTTGCTTTTTCATATGATCAACAATCGAGTACTGAATTTCGCGGTTTATTCCTTCATCCAAATCAGAAGCAAACACGGATAAAATTGTAGTACCAGTAGCAACATTTTCCCTCAATTTGACTTTGTAAAGAGGTTGACTAAACACTGGATTATTGTCATTGACATCCATGACGTTTATAAAAATATTTAATGTTCCCGATTTAGGTGGCTTTCCTCCATCTACTCCAGTGAGAACTAACTTAATTGTCGCTTGCTTCTCTCGATCTAAAGCTTTGTTCAGCACTAACTCAGCAGACACACTCTGGTCTTCACTCTGTGTATCTAGACTGAAATGTTCATTCGGACTCAGTTTGTACTCTTTCAGCGAATTACTGCCAACATCAGAGTCCTCGGCTACAGGGAGAGGAAATCTCTCTCCAGGGCTTGCGTTTTCACTAATATTCACAGTAAATTCTTTAACAGGAAAATGTGGCGCATTGTCGTTTATATCCAAGATCTTAATCTCCACTCTGTAAAGATGATGAGGATTTTTAGCAAGGGCCTCTATATTCAAAGAGCATTTCTGATTCGACAAACATAACTCTTCGCGGTCAATTCTTTCATTAACAAACAGAGCGCCAGTTTTCAGATTAACATCAAAATACTTCTTATTTGATCCAGTCACAATCTCAAACATACGAGATTCCAGTTCATGAACATTTAAGTTCAGGTCTCTCGCTATATTCCCAACAACTGTCCCCTTATTTACCTCTTCCGGTACGGAATAGGCGATCTGAGCAAACGCAGAATCCAACGTAAAAAGGAAAAACATCAATCCACATTTGAGATATCCCGTAAAATCCATGATGGTCATTCACAAGTGGCCTGAAGACAAAAAAAGGTGAACACGAGTATTTCTCTTTTGCATTCAGGAAGCACGAGACGAAATAGAAACCATCATGTCTGAAATGCAAACACACTAACACCAAGATTCTGAGAGAGAGGGAGAGAGAGAGGCTACAGAGTAAAGGCTAAACCATTATCTGACGGTCTGTAGTGACACCATGTGCTAAAACTATGCCATAACCTACCAGAATACAAAAGCGAAGCAAAAACACACCACAAAATAATATTACTTAGCAACATCAACACATGGATAATCTAGTAAAACGGCAAAGTCGTCCAAATGAAGGACATTACGCATAGTAAGATAAATGCAAAATCTGTAGAAATCAGTGGTCAATTAACAGTTCATAACATAAACTTGTTATTACAAAATAATGATATGCTTAAAAGCTCCACAGTAAAACTGTGAATAGGTCATAGATTTTAAAATTTAATAAGGGAGGTGTGTGTGGGGGGGACGCGTACGGAAGACTGGAACGGTATTTGGACCGATCATTCAGGGCAGTCAATTTTATTATTAATAATAATAATAATAATAGTAGTAATAATAATAATAATAGAGACTGATATTAGTTTTCGGCTTTCCATTTGGCATTTTAATTACCTGTGCTTCTTCTTGGCACAGAGTAGAGGATTTTCTGTTTTGCATATTATTTCGATTGCATTTATTTTAAATGCAAATTAATTTGAAGCACTAAAACGTAAAAACACGATTAAGACATCCACCAGAAAGAACCAAATTAATCCAACACAGTGTCTTGACAATTCATGACTGTTTTAAGTTTTGGAAAATTGCCGACATTTGTACAACCTAATTACACCCCACTGAGGGTTGTGTTTAGGGGTGCAGCTTCATGTTTACTTTATATAACAATTTACACGTTTTCATTCGAATCAGAATAAATTGCAACTTGTTTGCGATATCCTTAGGCCTATATTTTCTAATGATAACAGGTTAGATTAATGATTGTCCGTAATTCGATTGTCACAAGAAACAAGAACAAAGAAGAAAAAAAAAACTAAATAAAAACAATAAATAAATAAAAATACGTGAAGTTAAAATAAAAAAGCAAATTTGTTAATAGCAAAGCGATTACTTAGCAACCATTGGAAATAACTGCGAACAGTAAAATTCAGAACAATAATTCAGCTCGAAAAATTTATCAGTCAGCAAAATTGTTTAACATGTCTTACCTTCCCAGTACTCGAAATAGTTTGCGTGCGCGTAAAAGTATCTTCTCCATTAATGCTGATCAACTCCGCTTCTGCTGGCGGAAACGGTGAGGGGAAAACGACTACATCACTCTTTATTGTGTCTGAACTGAAACACACATCGTACTGTTGTGTGGATTTAGAGAAGGACCAGCTTCCGTCTGGATGTGTGCTGATCACTGGAGCGCTGTACCTGCTGAAACTGCCGTCTGTCCTGTAGCATTTAGCTGCTATCAAACCCACCAGACTCAGTAAAAAGATGACTGATACTGAGACAATAGCGATGAGCAGATACAGATTCAGATCTGAAAAACTCTCCTCTTTAACAGGAACTTCTCTGAATGATGTCTTTATGTCATCCAGACTCTCAACGACTACAACATCCATGGACATAGTCGCTGAGAGTGATGGCTCTCCATTATCAGACACTGTGATGAGAAGTGGGTGAGTTTTTAAGTCATTGTCACTCATTCGTCTCTTAGTCTTTATTTCTCCAGAGCTGCTTCCAATGCGGAAGAGATTCGTTCCTTTGGGTTCAGTTAGATGATAAGACAGAAGTGCGTTATATCCAGAGTCAGCATCAACAGCTCTGATCTTGGCTACAAAGTATCCCGCTTCAGCAGAGTAGGGAATGTTCTCACTATTAACTGATCCAGGTTCAGAATAAGGCGGTAAAATAACTGGACTGTTGTCATTCTCATCCAGAATAAACACATTTACAGTCGCATTGCTGCTCAGAGGAGGAACACCAGAGTCTGTTGCCATGACATGAAACTGGAATCTTTTTGTTTCTTCGTGATTAAATGACTGTAAACTGAATATTTCTCCACTTAAAGAGTTTATATTTATCAGTGTTGTTATAGGAACACTGAAGCTGGAACTGTCTAACAGTGAATATGAAAGTTCTGCGTTTTCACCAGTGTCTGAATCATCAGCTGACACTTTTGTCACGAGACCTCCAGCTTGACCATTCTCACTTAGAAAAGCGTTAATAACGGGCGCGGGGAAATGTGGAGCATTGTCATTAACATCAGAGATATGAACAGTTATAACAGTGCTGCTGGAAAGAGACGGAGTTCCTTCATCTGCAGCTGTAATTGTGATGTTATACAGAGAAACACTCTCTCTGTCCAGAGGTCCATCTACCACTAGAGAATAGTGATTGTTATATGACGTCTCCAGTTTGAAAGGAAACGAGCCTTTCAGAGCACAGTGTACAATGCCATTTTTACCTCCATCTTTATCAGACACCGTGACTAAAGCAACTGCAGTTCCTGACTTTGTGTCTTCTTTAACAATTTCCAGCAGTGGAGTAACATTTATATCTGGTGCATTATCGTTTTCATCCATAATTTCTATTAAAACTTTACAATGAGTGCTCTTTGGTGGGCTGCCTTTATCTTTCGCTTGAACTCGTAACTCAATGGCAGGATTCTCTTCGTAATCAATTTGCCCTTTTACAACAATATCTCCAGTCTCAGTGATAATGGTAAATAGGTCCTTTCTCTTGCCATGACCAACAAATGAATACAGAATTTCACTGTTTGTTCCTTCATCTAAATCAGAGGCAAATACAGATAAAACTTTTGTTCCACCAGCAACATTTTCCTTTAGTTTGACTTTGTAAAGAGGTTGACTAAACACTGGATTATTATCATTATTATCCATTATGGTTATAAAAATATTTACCGTCCCCGATTTAGGTGGCTTTCCTCCATCTACTCCAGTGAGAACTAACTTAATTGTCGCTTGCTTCTCTCGATCTAAAGCTTTGTTCAGCACTAACTCAGCAGACACACTCTGGTCTTCACTCTGTGTATCTAGACTGAAATGTTCATTCGGACTCAGTTTGTACTCTTTCAGCGAATTACTGCCAACATCAGAGTCCTCGGCTACAGGGAGAGGAAATCTCTCTCCAGGGCTTGCGTTTTCACTAATATTCACAGTAAATTCTTTAACAGGAAAATGTGGCGCATTGTCGTTTATATCCAAGATCTTAATCTCCACTCTGAAAAGATGATGAGGATTTTTAGCAAGGGCCTCTATATTCAAAGAGCATTTCTGATTCGACAAACATAACTCTTCGCGGTCAATTCTTTCATTAACAAACAGAGCGCCAGTTTTCAGATTAACATCAAAATACTTCTTATTTGATCCAGTCACAATCTCAAACATACGAGATTCCAGTTCATGAACATTTAAGTTCAGGTCTCTCGCTATATTGCCGACAACTGTCCCCTTATTTACCTCTTCCGGTACGGAATAGACGATCTGAGCAAACGCAGAATCCAACAGAAAAAGGAAAAATATCAATCCACATTTGAAATTTTCCAAAAAGCCCATGATGGTCATTTACTTCCGGCTTGTGGACAGGCAAAACTATAAACGAAAGATAATCTAATAGTTCTTTTTGCATTCAGAAAATACGAGACGAAATAGAGACCATCATGTCTCAACTGCAGATACACTAACACTAAGATTCTGAGAGAGAGAGAGAGAGAGAGAGAGAGAGAGAGAGAGAGAGAGAGAGAGAGAGAGAGAGAGAGACTTCAGAGTAAAGACTGAACCTTTATCTTACGGTCTGTAGTGACACCATGTGCTGAAGCTATGCCATAACCTACTTGAAAAAAATATATTTACAAAAACTTTAAAGTGAGAAACAGCAGTGATACAACCACCATATTAATATTAAAAGTAATCCAGTGCAGAAAAGCAAAGCAAAAATAGCCTACACAACCGTTATTATTTAGGCTTATAGCATCATCAAGGCATGAATAATGCAATAAGACGGGAAGGAGACAGACTAAGACTTGACTGTCTTGACACAGCCTACAGAGGTACTGTTTCGTAAAGTTGTATTATTATTATTATTATTATTATTATTATTATTATTATTATTATATATTTAGGCTACATTAATTCTAAACACAGTGTTTAATATAATGCATTTATATGTGAAAAGCATTTCAAAACATCCCAGGAACCGATTAATTTAACGCAGGCTATTTGTCTAGACCCCAGTGACAGGTTTAGGGGCGGGTTTAGGTGTAGGTCACTCGTACAAATTCATACGATTTAGCCACTTCTTAAAATGTGTACGAATTGCCGTGAGATCAGGGTAAAAATATGCAACTATTGCAGGTTTTTGGGCAAATTGGCGACATTTGCAGCATACTTAAGCCACACTGAGTGAGGGATGTGGTTAGGCGTGAAGCTTACTTTTTATTACAAATTACACGTTTTCCTTAGAATCACATTTTGCAAGTTCTAAAAAACTACAACTTATTTGCAACATATTTTATGGGCCTATAAGATTTCTCGTGATACCGGGTTGAATTGATCAAAGTACGTTATTCAAAAAACATAAAATAGCCTCAATTAAAATTAAAATGAATCAGAACAAAGTTAAAATAGGATAATTGAAAGCAAGACAACCACGTGGTAAATACCAAACCCCCTATTATGGCAACTGTTAGAAATAATTTCGAACAGTTGAGAACAATAATTCACCTCGAAAATTATTCAACAATTAATTTCCAACGATCTTACCTTCCCAGTAGGAAGAGTTAATAGTTACTCAAAAATTAAATGTCGACGCAATCACTACTAATCAACAACAAATAATAATAATAAATAAACGAATCAACAACAACAACAAAAAAAGTGTTATTTAAGAAAATACATTATATAAGAGGGGAAATACATCATTTTCGCTGTCCGTGGTACTGATGTGATTTACAAAATACTATGGTAAAGAAAAAAGAAAAATGAAATAAACAACAGCATGATATCACAAGGTAATGTTACAACATAGAAAGAAAGAAAGAAAGAAAGAAAGAAAGAAAGAAAGAAAGAAAGAAAGAAAGAAAGAAAGAAATGGTCTATAAATATATACACTTAGTGTACAAAAGTCAAGTCAAAACTGCACAGTGATACGAATAAAAATACGCCAGAGCCACAAGAGGCTGAAATAACCTGCACAACTTAAACGTATTATCTTAACAACTAGCGAAAATGCTTATTAATATTTCGGCTGTGAATAGCGTCCAGTATTTTACTTATCTTGTGCTTGTTATTGTAGCCTGCGCGTAATTTTGTTTACATTTTTTTTAAAAAACTTAAAAAATACAGAAAATGTAGTTAAATGGCCTTATAAAAAATCTAATTAATTGTTTCTCAAATGTTAATTTTACAAATCTTGGGTAAAAGTACAAATGAAATGCACTACAGAAGCAAGTAACACTGTCTTACCTTCTCAGTGCTCGGAAGGGTTTGCGTGCGCGTAAAAGTATCTTCTCCATTAATGCTGATCAATTCTGCGTCTGCTGGCGGAAACGGCGAGGGGAAAACGACTACATCACTCTTTATTGTGTCCGAACTAAAACACACATCGTACTGTTGAGTGGATTTAGAGAAGGACCAGCTTCCGTCTGGATGTGTGCTGATCACTGGAGCGCTGTACCTGCTGAAACTGCCGTCTGTCCTGTAGCATTTAGCTGCTATCAAACCCATCAGACTCAGTAAAAAGATGACTGATACTGAGACAATAGCGATGAGCAGATACAGATTCAGATCTGAAAAACTCTCCTCTTTAACAGGAACTTCTCTGAATGATGTCTCTATGTCATCCAGACTCTCAACAACCACAACATCCATGGACATAGTCGCTGAGAGTGATGGCTCTCCATTATCAGACACTGTGATGAGAAGTGGGTGAGTTTTTAAGTCATTGTCACTCATTCGTCTCTTAGTCTTTATTTCTCCAGAGCTGCTTCCAATGCGGAAGAGATTCGTTCCTTTGGGTTCAGTTAGATGATAAGACAGAAGTGCGTTATATCCAGAGTCAGCATCAACAGCTCTGATCTTGGCTACAAAGTATCCCGCTTCAGCAGAGTAGGGAATGTTCTCACTATTAACTGATCCAGGTTCAGAATAAGGCGGTAAAATAACTGGACTGTTGTCATTCTCATCCAGAATAAACACATTTACAGTCGCATTGCTGCTCAGAGGAGGAACACCAGAGTCTGTTGCCATAACTTGAAACTGGAATCTTTTTGTTTCTTCGTGATTAAATGACTGTAAACTGAATATTTCTCCACTTAAAGAGTTTATATTTATCAGAGTTGTTATAGGAACACTGGAGCTGGAACTGTCTAACAGTGAATATGAAAGTTCTGCGTTTTCACCAGTGTCTGAATCATCAGCTGACACTTTTGTCACGAGTCCTCCAGCTTGACCATTCTCACTTAGAAAAGTGTTAATAACGGGCGCGGGGAAATGTGGAGCATTGTCATTAACATCAGAGATATGAACAGTTATAACAGTGCTGCTGGAAAGAGACGGAGTTCCTTCATCTGCAGCTGTAATTGTGATGTTATACAGAGAAACACTCTCTCTGTCCAGAGGTCCATCTACCACTAGAGAATAGTGATTGTTATATGACGTCTCTAGTTTGAAAGGAAAAGAGCCCTTCAGAGCACAGTGTACAATGCCATTTTTACCTCCATCTTTATCAGACACCGTGACTAAAGCAACTGCAGTTCCTGATTTTGCATCTTCTTTCACACTTTCCAACAGAGGAGTCGTCACTATCTCTGGCACGTTGTCATTCTCATCTACAACTTCTATTAAAACTTTACAGTGTGTACTTTTAGGAGGAACGCCTTTATCTCTCGCCTGAACGCGCAGCTCAATTGCAGAGTCTTCTTCATAGTCAATTTGTCCTTGAACAGCGATTTCCCCCGATTCTGAATTAATTGTAAACCGGTTTGTTTCATCTGTATTTTCATGGCCAAGAAATGAATATTGAATTTCACTATTTATGCCCTCATCCAAATCACTGGCAGAAACAGAGATTATTTTGGCTCCAATCATTGTGTTTTCTTTCACTTTGACTTTATACAAAGGTTTGCTGAAAATAGGTTTATTATCGTTTACATCCATGATATTAACAGCAATACTCACTGTTCCAGATTTAGGAGGTTTTCCTCCGTCAATAGCAGTGATTATTAAGTGCATAACAGCTTGTTTTTCTCTGTCTAAAGATTTCTGTAGCACTAATTCAGCCAACATACTCTTTTGACCACTATGAATATCTAAAGTAAAATATTGATTTGAACTGAGTTTGTAGTCTTTCAGAGAATTACTGCCAACATCTGAATCTTTTGCAATCGGAAGAGGAAATCTGTCTCCTTCATTAGCTATCTCTGTAACATTAACAACATACATGCTTTCTGGAAAAAAGGGAGCATTGTCATTGACATCCAAAATTATAATTTCAATCCGGTAAAGTCTGTGAGGATTTTGAGCAAGAGCCTCTAGATTTAACGCACATTTCTGATTGCTGCCACACAGCTCCTCACGATCGATCCGGTCTTTGACAAACAGCGAGCCCGTTTTCATATTTACATCAAAATACTTTGCATTTGATCCAGGCATAATCTGAAACTTGCGTGATTCTAGTTCCTGAGCACTGATCTTCAGGTCTTTTGCTATATTCCCGATCACAGTTCCCTTATTTACCTCCTCGGAGACGGAATAGACAATCTGACCAAGCGAAGATTTCCATAAAGACAGAAATAAAACGATCCAGAAGCCGTAAGATTCTGTAACATCCATGATTGTGCACAAGAATATCCTGCGATTATTTACCGTAAAAGCTATTAAAACAACTAAACAGATCTCTCTAGACACAATCCGACATCACGACGCAGTAGCTACTGTAAGCCTTGGTTATTTACACGCCTTCAACATTTCCTCTTGTTCTCATGCTGTAAAGGAGGAGCTCAGATAACTCTCAAAGTCACGGTCTGCAGTGCCACCACGTGTTGTAAAAGTGGAGAGTCAATAAGATGCTACTTGATTTAGTTTTCTGTAAAAAAAAAAAAAAAAAGTAAACTAAAGGTGTCACCATACTCAAACTGTAAAATATAATCATTAGTGTCAACTCAATCATTATAATAAACAACTAATAATAATAATAAACATGAATTAACTAAAAAAAAACTGTGTACTGTTCAAGGAAATATATGAAGTGAAAAGGAAAATAAGTTACATTCGCTGTCCGTGGTACTGAATACGAATAAAAATACGCCAGAGCCACGAGATGCTGTAATAACCTGCAAAACTAAAACGTATCATCTTAATAACTGGCGAAGAATTAAAGCAATATTTCGACTTTGTCAATAGCGTCCAGTATTTTACTTTTTAACGTTCTTTGTTTAAACGCATTTATTATTATTATTTTAAAATGCTTATTTTTTTTAATTAATAATACTTTATTTATTTTATAAACATATAAACTTAAAAAGAAAGAAAAACAGTTAAAAGGGCTTAGAAAATAATCGTGTATCAAATTTTAATTTTACAAATCTAGGTTAAAAGTACAAGTGAAATGCACTACAGAAGCAAGTAACAATGTCTTACCTTCTCAGTACTCGGAAGGGTTTGCGTGCGCGTAAAAGTATCTTCTCCATTAATACTGATCAGTTCTGCGTCTGCTGGCGGAAACGGTGAGGGGAAAACGACTACATCACTCTTTATTGTGTCTGAACTGAAACACACATCGCACTGTTGAGTGGATTTAGAGAAGGACCAGCTTCCGTCTGGATGTGTGCTGATCACTGGAGCGCTGTACCTGCTGAAACTGCCGTCTGTCCTGTAGCATTTAGCTGCTATCAAACCCATCAGACTCAGTAAAAAGATGACTGATACTGAGACAATAGCGATGAGCAGATACAGATTCAGATCTGAAAAACTCTCCTCTTTAACAGGAACTTCTCTGAATGATGTCTTTATGTCATCCAGACTCTCAACGACTACAACATCCATGGACATAGTCGCTGAGAGTGATGGCTCTCCATTATCAGACACTGTGATGAGAAGTGGGTGAGTTTTTAAGTCATTGTCACTCATTCGTCTCTTAGTCTTTATTTCTCCAGAGCTGCTTCCAATGCGGAAGAGATTCGTTCCTTTGGGTTCAGTTAGATGATAAGACAGAAGTGCGTTATATCCAGAGTCAGCATCAACAGCTCTGATCTTGGCTACAAAGTATCCCGCTTCAGCAGAGTAGGGAATGTTCTCACTATTAACTGATCCAGGTTCAGAATAAGGCGGTAAAATAACTGGACTGTTGTCATTCTCATCCAGAATAAACACATTTACAGTCGCATTGCTGCTCAGAGGAGGAACACCAGAGTCTGTTGCCATGACATGAAACTGGAATCTTTTTGTTTCTTCGTGATTAAATGACTGTAAACTGAATATTTCTCCACTTAAAGAGTTTATATTTATCAGTGTTGTTATAGGAACACTGAAGCTGGAACTGTCTAACAGTGAATATGAAAGTTCTGCGTTTTCACCAGTGTCTGAATCATCAGCTGACACTTTTGTCACGAGTCCTCCAGCTTGACCATTCTCACTTAGAAAAGCATTAATAACGGGCGCGGGGAAATGTGGAGCATTGTCATTAACATCAGAGATATGAACAGTTATAACAGTGCTGCTGGAAAGAGACGGAGTTCCTTCATCTGCAGCTGTAATTGTGATGTTATACAGAGAAACACTCTCTCTGTCCAGAGGTCCATCTACCACTAGAGAATAGTGATTGTTATATGACGTCTCCAGTTTGAAAGGAAAAGAGCCCTTCAGAGCACAGTGTACAATGCCGTTTTTACCTCCATCTTTATCAGAGACTTTAATTACAGCAACTGCAGTTCCTGATTTTGCATCTTCTTTCACACTTTCCAACAGAGGAGTCGTCACTATCTCTGGCACATTGTCATTCTCATCCACAACTTCTATTAAAACTTTACAGTGTGTACTTTTAGGAGGACTGCCTTTATCTCTAGCCTGAACACGCAGTTCAAATGCAGGATGTTTGTCATAATCAATTTGACCTTGAACAACAATTTCCCCAGAATTAGAATTTATACTAAACAGGTTACTTTCATACGTATTTTCATGAAACGAATACTGAATCTCACTGTTAATGCCCTCATCCAAATCACTGGCTGAAACAGACACTAGTTTGGTTCCACTAGCTATGTTTTCCTTCACTTTAACTTTATACAAAGGTTTGCTGAAAATAGGTTTATTATCGTTTACATCTAAGACGTCAACAACAACATTCACTGTTCCAGATTTAGGAGGTTTTCCTCCATCAATAGCGGTGAGTATTAAGTGAATAACAGCTTGTTTCTCTCTGTCTAAACCTTTTTGGAGCACTAATTCAGCAGATATACTCTGTTGGCCGCTATGAATATCTACAGAAAAGTATGCATTTGAACTGAGTTTGTATTCTTTCAGAGAATTACTGCCAACATCGAAGTCTTTTGCAGTTGGAAGAGGAAATCTGTCTCCTTCATTAGCTATCTCTGTAACATTGAGAATATAGCTGCTTTCCGGGAAAAATGGAGCATTGTCATTTACATCCAGAATTGTAATTTCAAGCTGATAAAGTCTGTGCGGATTTTGAGCAAGAGCCTCTAGATTTAACGCACATTTCTGATTGCTGCCACACAGCTCCTCACGATCGATCCGGTCTTTGACAAACAGCGAGCCCGTTTTCACATTTACATCAAAATACTTTGCATTTGATCCAAGCATAATCTGAAACATGCGTGATTCTAGTTCCTGAGCACTGATCTTCAGGTCTTTTGCTATATTCCCGATCACAGTTCCCTTATTTACCTCCTCGGAGACGGAATAGACAATTTGACCAAGCGACGATTTCCATAAAGACAAAAATAAAATGATCCAGAAGCCGTAAGATTCTGTAACATCCATTATTGTGCAGCAGAATGTCCTACGATTATTTACCGTAAAAGCTATTAAAAAAACTAAACAGATCTCTCTAGACACAATCCGACATCACGACGCAGTAGCTGTAAACCATGGCCATTTACACGCCTTCAACGCGTTTCCTCTTGTTCTGATTCTGTTAAGGAGGAGCTCAGATAACTCAAAGTCACGGTCTGCAGTGCCACCACGTGTTGTAAAAGTGAAGAGACAATGATGTTGCTTCATATATATTTTTTTTTTCTCAAAGATTAAACTAAACTAATCACGTTCTATATTAAGTCAAATCTAAGCCTTCATATCTACAAATCATAACGACACAAAAATAAAAATTGTATACAGGATAGAATAGAATATGTTGAGAAGGAATATACGACATCAATGACACTGTCCGTGGTGCTGAAGTTATTTTGTTCATTAAATACAAAACAGGCTATTGTTAAGCTAAGAATCAAACACAAATCAACAAACAGCAATATGTTATCAAAATGTAATTGTTTCAACATGCAAAAATGAATACATAAAATACAAAACTAAATTTAAATTCAAAATAAATAAAATATATAATCTGTCTTGTAGTGTACAAAACCAAAGTCACCGTTAAAATAAAAACGGAGTACAAGCAAATAATAATGTCATTAAATCTCAAAGCTGCACAATGATACGAATATAAATGCCCCAAGAGTAACGAGATACAGGAATAACTCACAGAATGTAAAAAAATCCGTGGAAATATTACTTTTTCAACTTTGTCAACAGCATTCCGTATTTTACTTTTTAACATCAGTTTGGGTGTGCATAAAGTTTTATTTAAAAAAAAAAAAACTAAAATAAACGTTGTTAAAAAATTACTTTTGTAAGTCAAATGCAGTATAAGTTAGCTAATATACAATTTCTTACCTTCCCAGTGGTCGGAAGGGTTTGCATGGGCGTAAAAGTATCTTCTCCATTAATGCTGATCAACTCCGCTTCTGCTGGCGGAAACGGTGAAGGGAAAACGACTACATCACTCTTTATTGTGTCTGAACTGAAACACACATCGTACTGTTGTGTGGATTTAGAGAAGGACCAGCTTCCGTCTGGATGTGTGCTGATCACTGGAGCGCTGTACCTGCTGAAACTGCCGTCTGTCCTGTAGCATTTAGCTGCTATCAAACCCATCAGACTCAGTAAAAAGATGACTGATACTGAGACAATAGCGATGAGCAGATACAGATTCAGATCTGAAAAACTCTCCTCTTTAACAGGAACTTCTCTGAATGATGTCTTTATGTCATCCAGACTCTCAACGACTACAACATCCATGGACATAGTCGCTGAGAGTGATGGCTCTCCATTATCAGACACTGTGATGAGAAGTGGGTGAGTTTTTAAATCATTGTCACTCATTCGTCTCTTAGTCTTTATTTCTCCAGAGCTGCTTCCAATGCGGAAGAGATTCGTTCCTTTGGGTTCAGTTAGATGATAAGACAGAAGTGCGTTATATCCAGAGTCAGCATCAACAGCTCTGATCTTGGCTACAAAGTATCCGGCTTCAGCAGAGTAGGGAATGTTCTCACTATTAACTGATCCAGGTTCAGAATAAGGCGGTAAAATAACTGGACTGTTGTCATTCTTATCCAGAATAAACACATTTACAGTCGCATTACTGCTCAGAGGAGGAACACCAGAGTCTGTTGCCATAACTTGAAACTGGAATCTTTTTGTTTCTTCGTGATTAAATGACTGTAAACTGAATATTTCTCCACTTAAAGAGTTTATATTTATCAGTGTTGTTATAGGAACACTGGAGCTGGAACTGTCTAACAGTGAATATGAAAGTTCTGCGTTTTCACCAGTGTCTGAATCATCAGCTGATACTTTTGTCACGAGTCCTCCAGCTTGACCATTCTCACTTAGAAAAGCGTTAATAACGGGCGCGGGGAAATGTGGAGCATTGTCATTAACATCAGAGATATGAACAGTTATAACAGAGCTGCTGGAAAGAGACGGAGTTCCTTCATCTGCAGCTGTAATTGTGATGTTATACAGAGAAACACTCTCTCTGTCCAGAGGTCCATCTACCACTAGAGAATAGTGATTGTTATATGACATCTCCAGTTTGAAAGGAAATGAGCCTTTCAGAGCACAGTGTACAATGCCATTTTTACCTCCATCTTTATCAGACACCGTGACTAAAGCAACTGCAGTTCCTGATTTTGCATCTTCTTTCACACTTTCCAACAGAGGAGTCGTCACTATCTCTGGCACGTTGTCATTCTCATCTACAACTTCTATTAAAACTTTACAGTGTGTACTTTTAGGAGGAACGCCTGTATCTCTAGCCTGAACTCGCAGTTCAATTGCAGGGTGTTCCTCGTAATCAATTTGACCTTGAACAACAATTTCCCCCGATTTAAATTGTATGTTGAACAGGTTAATTTCTTCGGTGTTTCCATGAAATGAATATTGAATTTCACTGTTGTTGCCCTCATCCAAATCACTGGCTGAAACAGACACTAGTTTGGTTCCACTAGCTGTGTTTTCCTTCACTTTAACTTTATACAAAGGTTTGCTGAAAATAGGTTTATTATCGTTTACATCCATGATATTAACAACAACATTCAGTGTTCCAGATTTAGGAGGTTTTCCTCCATCAATAGCGGTGAGTATTAAGTGAATAACAGCTTGTTTTTCTCTGTCTAAAGCTTTCTGTAGCACTAATTCAGCCAACATACTCTTTTGCCCACTGTGAACATCTATAGAAAAATACTGATTTGAACTAAGTTTGTATTCTTTCAGAGAATTACTGCCGACATCTAAATCTTTTGCAGTTGGAAGAGGAAATCTGTCTCATTCATTTGCATCCTCTGTAACATTAACAACATACGTGCTTTCTGGAAAAAATGGAGCATTGTCATTCATATCTATAATGATAATTTCAAGCCGGTAAAGTCTGTGAGGATTTTGAGCAAGAGCCTCTAAATTCAACGCACATTTCTGATTGCTGCCACACAGCTCCTCACGATCAATCCGGTCTTTGACAAACAGCGAGCCCGTTTTCACATTTACATCAAAATACTTTGCATTTGATCCAGGCATAATCTGAAACATGCGTGATTCTAGTTCCTGAGCACTGATCTTCAGGTCTTTTGCTATATTCCCGATCACAGTTCCCTTATTTACCTCCTCGGAGACGGAATAGACAATCTGACCAAGCGAAGATTTCCATAAAGACAGAAATAAAACGATCCAGAAGCCGTAAGATTCTGTAACATCCATGATTGTGCAGCAGAATGTCCTGCGATTATTTACCGTAAAAACGATTAAAACAACCAAACGGACCTCTCTAGACACAATCCGACATCACGACGCAGTAGCTACTGTAAGCCTTGGTTATTTACACGCCTTCAACGCATTTCCTCTCGTTCTCATGCTGTAAAGGAGGAGCTCAGATAACTCTCAAAGTCACGGTCTGCAGTGCCACCACGTGTTGTAAAAGTGGAGAGTCAATAAGATGCTACTTGATTTAGTTTTCTGTGAAAGATAAAGTAAACTAAAGGTATCGACATACTCAGTAAAATATAATAACTCTTGTACACTAAATTGTTTAATAATCAACAGCAAATAATAATAATAAAAACTAATTAACTAAAAAAAAAAAAAAAAAAAAAGTTTTATTGAGACGGAAAATACGCCACTTTCGCTGTCCGTGGTACTGAAGGGATTTAGAAAATACTACAGTTAAGCAGTAAAAAAAAAAGAAAGAAAAAGCCAAGTCAAAGAGAAACTAGAAACCCAATAATATATATAATACAAGCAAATCAAGCTTTAAGATGAAAACAGTGATACGAATAATAATAATAATAATAATAATAATAATAATAATAATAATAATAATAATAATAATAATAATAATAATAATAATCATAATAATAAAGTGATACGAATAAAAATACGCCAGAGCCACGAGATGTTGAAATAACTTGCAAAAACTAGCAATATTTCGACTTTGTCAATAGCGTCCAGTAATTTACTTGTTACCTTTTGTTTGGGTATAGCCTACACGTAACATATATTTATATATATATATATATATATATATATATATATATATATATATATATATATATATATATATATATATATATTAAATACTTTAAAAAATGAAAAAAAAAAGTAGTTAAATGGGCTTAGAAAAAAATATAATAATCGTTTCTCAAATGTTAATTTTACAAATCTAGGTTAAAACTAGAAGTGGAATACACTACGGAAGCAAGTAACACTGTCTTACCTTCTCAGTACTCGGAAGGGTTTGCGTGCGCGTAAAAGTATCTTCTCCATTAATGCTGATCAGTTCTGCGTCTGCTGGAGGAAACGGCGAGGGGAAAACGACTACATCACTCTTTATTGTGTCTGAACTGAAACACACATCGTACTGTTGTGTGGATTTAGAGAAGGACCAGCTTCCGTCTGGATGTGTGCTGATCACTGGAGCGCTGTACCTGCTGAAACTGCCGTCTGTCCTGTAGCATTTAGCTGCTATCAAACCCATCAGACTCAGTAAAAAGATGACTGATACTGAGACAATAGCGATGAGCAGATACAGATTCAGATCTGAAAAACTCTCCTCTTTAACAGGAACTTCTCTGAATGATGTCTTTATGTCATCCAGACTCTCAACAACCACAACATCCATGGACATAGTCGCTGAGAGTGATGGCTCTCCATTATCAGACACTGTGATGAGAAGTGGGTGAGTTTTTAAGTCATTGTCACTCATTCGTCTCTTAGTCTTTATTTCTCCAGAGCTGCTTCCAATGCGGAAAAGATTCGTTCCTTTGGGTTCAGTTAGATGATAAGACAGAAGTGCGTTATATCCAGAGTCAGCATCAACAGCTCTGATCTTGGCTACAAAGTATCCCGCTTCAGCAGAGTAGGGAATGTTCTCACTATTAACTGATCCAGGTTCAGAATAAGGCGGTAAAATAACTGGACTGTTGTCATTCTCATCCAGAATAAACACATTTACAGTCGCATTGCTGCTCAGAGGAGGAACACCAGAGTCTGTTGCCATAGCTTGAAACTGGAATATTTTTGTTTCTTCGTGATTAAATGACTGTAAACTGAATATTTCTCCACTTAAAGAGTTTATATTTATCAGAGTTGTTATAGGAACACTGGAGCTGGAACTGTCTAACAGTGAATATGAAAGTTCTGCGTTTTCACCAGTGTCTGAATCATCAGCTGACACTTTTGTCACGAGTCCTCCAGCTTGACCATTCTCACTTAGAAAAGCGTTAATAACGGGCGCGGGGAAATGTGGAGCATTATCATTAACATCAGAGATATGTACAGTTATAACAGTGCTGCTGGAAAGAGACGGAGTTCCTTCATCTGCAGCTGTAATTGTGATGTTATACAGAGAAACACTCTCTCTGTCCAGAGGTCCATCTACCACTAGAGAATAGTGATTGTTATATGACGTCTCTAGTTTGAAAGGAAACGAGCCTTTCAGTGCGCAATGCACAATGCCGTTTTTACCTCCATCTTTATCAGAGACTTTAATTACAGCAACTGCAGTTCCCGGTTTTGCATCTTCTTTCACACTTTCCAACAGAGGAGTCGTCACTATCTCTGGCACGTTGTCATTCTCATCTACAACTTCTATTAAAACTTTACAGTGTGTACTTTTAGGAGGACTGCCTTTATCTCTAGCCTGAACACGCAGTTCAAATGCAGGGTGTTTGTCGTAATCAATTTGACCTTGAACAACAATTTCCCCAGAATTAGAATTTATACTAAACAGGTTACTTTCATACGTATTTTCATGAAACATATACTGAATCTCACTGTTAATGCCCTCATCCAAATCACTGGCTGAAACAGACACTAGTTTGGTTCCACTAGCTGTGTTTTCCTTCACTTTAACTTTGTACAAAGGTTTGCTGAAAATAGGTTTATTATCGTTTACATCCATGATATTAACAACAATACTCACTGTTCCAGATTTAGGAGGTTTTCCTCCATCAATAGCGGTGAGTATTATGTGAATAACAGCTTGTTTCTCTCTGTCTAAAGCTTTCTGTAGCACTAATTCAGCAGATATACTCTGTTGGCCGCTATGAATATCTACAGAAAAGTATGCATTTGAACTGAGTTTGTATTCTTTCAGAGAATTACTGCCAACATCGAAGTCTTTTGCAGTTGGAACAGGAAATCTGTCTCCTTCATTTGCATCCTCTGTAACATTGAGAATATAGCTGCTTTCCGGGAAAAATGGAGCATTGTCATTTACATCCAGAATTGTTATTTCAAGCTGATAAAGTCTGTGAGGATTTTGAGCAAGAGCCTCTAGATTTAACGCACATTTCTGATTGCTGCCACACAGCTCCTCACGATCGATCCGGTCTTTGACATACAGCGAGCCCGTTTTCACATTTACATCAAAATACTTTGCATTTGATCCAGGCATAATCTGAAACATGCGTGATTCTAGTTCCTGAGCACTGATCTTCAGGTCTTTTGCTATATTCCCGATCACAGTTCCCTTATTTACCTCCTCGGAGACGGAATAGACAATCTGACCAAGCGAAGATTTCCATAAAGACAGAAATAAAACGATCCAGAAGCCGTAAGATTCTGTAACATCCATGATTGTGCAGCAGAATGTCCTGCGATTATTTACCGTAAAAACGATTAAAACAACCAAACAGATCTCTCTAGACACAATCCGACATCACGACGCAGTAGCTACTGTAAGCCTTGGTTATTTACACGCCTTCAACATTTCCTCTTGTTCTCATGCTGTAAAGGAGGAGCTCAGATAACTCTCAAAGTCACGGTCTGCAGTGCCACCACGTGTTGTAAAAGTGGAGAGATAATAATATGCTACTTGATTTAGTTTTCTGTAAAAAAAGTAAAAAAAAGTAAACTAAAGGTATCACCATAGTCAAACAGTACAAATGAATTAACTAAAACAAACTGTGTACTGTTCAAGGAAATATATGAAGTGAAAAGGAAAATAAGTTACATTCGCTGTCCGTGGTACTGAAGTGATACACAAAATATTACAGTTAAGCAGTAAAAGAAAGAAAGAAAGAAAGAAAGAAAGAAAGAAAGAAAGAAAGAAAGAAAGAAAGAAAGAAAGAAAGAAACAGTCGTATGAACTTAGTGTACAAAAGCCAAGTCAAAGAGAAATTAAAAACGCAGTACAAGCTAATCAAACTTTAAGATGAAAAAAGTTGCACAGTGATACGAATAAAAATATGCCAGAGCCACGAAATGCTGAAATAACTTGCACAATTAAAACGTATTATCTTAATAACTGGCGAAAAATAGCGTCCAGTACTTTACTTGTTAATGTTATCTTTGTTTAATCGCATTTATTAGTAGTAGTAGTAGTAGTATAAAATACTTTAAAAAAAATAATATGTAATTAATAATACTTTATTTATTTTATAAACATCTAAACTTAAAAAGGAAGAAAAACAGTTAAAAGGGCTTAGAAAAAAAATAATCTTTATCAAATGCTAATTTTACAAAATCTAGGTTAAAACTAGAAGTGAGATGCATTACAGAAGCAAGTGACAATTTCCTACCTTCTCGGTGCTCGGAAGGGTTTGCGTGCGCGTAAAAGTATCTTCTCCATTAATGCTGATCAGTTCTGCGTCTGCTGGAGGAAACGGCGAGGGGAAAACGACTACATCACTCTTTATTGTGTCTGAACTGAAACACACATCGTACTGTTGAGTGGATTTAGAGAAGGACCAGCTTCCGTCTGGATGTGTGCTGATCACTGGAGCGCTGTACCTGCTGAAACTGCCGTCTGTCCTGTAGCATTTAGCTGCTATCAAACCGACCAGACTCAGTAAAAAGATGACTGATACTGAGACAATAGCGATGAGCAGATACAGATTCAGATCTGAAAAACTCTCCTCTTTAACAGGAACTTCTCTGAATGATGTCTTTATGTCATCCAGACTCTCAACAACCACAACATCCATGGACATAGTCGCTGAGAGTGATGGCTCTCCATTATCAGACACTGTGATGAGAAGTGGGTGAGTTTTTAAGTCATTGTCACTCATTCGTCTCTTAGTCTTTATTTCTCCAGAGCTGCTTCCAATGCGGAAGAGATTCGTTCCTTTGGGTTCAGTTAGATGATAAGACAGAAGTGCGTTATATCCAGAGTCAGCATCAACAGCTCTGATCTTGGCTACAAAGTATCCCGCTTCAGCAGAGTAGGGAATGTTCTCACTATTGACTGATCCGGGTTCAGAATAAGGCGGTAAAATAACTGGACTGTTGTCATTCTCATCCAGAATAAACACATTTACAGTCGCATTGCTGCTCAGAGGAGGAACACCAGAGTCTGTTGCCATAGCTTGAAACTGGAATATTTTTGTTTCTTCGTGATTAAATGACTGTAAACTGAATATTTCTCCACTTAAAGAGTTTATATTTATCAGTGTTGTTATAGGAACACTGGAGCTGGAACTGTCTAACAGTGAATATGAAAGTTCTGCGTTTTCACCAGTGTCTGAATCATCAGCTGACACTTTTGTCACGAGACCTCCAGCTTGACCATTCTCACTTAGAAAAGCGTTAATAACGGGCGCGGGGAAATGTGGAGCATTGTCATTAACATCAGAGATATGAACAGTTATAACAGAGCTGCTGGAAAGAGACGGAGTTCCTTCATCTGCAGCTGTAATTGTGATGTTATACAGAGAAACACTCTCTCTGTCCAGAGGTCCATCTACCACTAGAGAATAGTGATTGTTATATGACGTCTCCAGTTTGAAAGGAAATGAGCCTTTCAGAGCACAGTGTACAATGCCATTTTTACCTCCATCTTTATCAGACACCGTGACTAAAGCAACTGCAGTTCCTGATTTTGCATCTTCTTTCACACTTTCCAACAGAGGAGTCGTAACTATCTCTGGCACGTTGTCATTCTCATCCACAACTTCTATTAAAACTTTACAGTGTGTACTTTTAGGAGGAACGCCTTTATCTCTAGCCTGAACACGCAGCTCAATTGCAGGGTGTTCCTCGTAATCAATCTGACCTTGAACAACAATCTCACCTGAGTTAGAATTTATTGTAAATCTGTTCAGTTCATCGGTATTTCCATGACCAATAAATGAATATTGAATTTCACTGCTGATGCCCTCATCCAAATCACTGGCAAAAACAGAAATTATTTTGGTTCCAATTTGTGTGTTTTCTTTCACCTTAACTTTGTACAAAGGTTTGCTGAAAATAGGTTTATTATCGTTTACATCCATGATATTAACAACAATACTCACTGTTCCAGATTTAGGAGGTTTTCCTCCATCAATAGCGGTGAGTATTATGTGAATAACAGCTTGTTTTTCTCTGTCTAACGCTTTCTGTAGCACTAATTCAGCAGATATACTCTGTTGCCCGGTATTAACATCTAAGGAAAAATATCCATTTGAGCCGAGTTTGTATTCTTTCAGAGAATTACTGCCGATATCTGAATCTTTTGCAATTGGAAGAGGAAATCTGTCTCCTTCGTTTGCATTCTCTGTAACATTGACAACATACGTGCTTTCTGGAAAAAAGGGAGTATTGTCATTCACATCCACGACTGTAATTTCAAGCCGGAAAAGTCTGTGAGGATTTTGAGCAAGAGCCTCTAGATTTAACGCACATTTCTGATTGCTGCCACACAGCTCCTCACGATCAATCCGGTCTTTGACAAACAGCGAGCCCGTTTTCACATTTACATCAAAATACTTTGCATTTGATCCAGGCATAATCTGAAACATGCGTGATTCTAGTTCCTGAGCACTGATCTTCAGGTCTTTTGCTATATTCCCGATCACAGTTCCCTTATTTACCTCCTCGGAGACGGAATAGACAATCTGACCAAGCGAAGATTTCCATAAAGACAGAAATAAAACGATCCAGAAGCCGTAAGATTCTGTAACATCCATGATTGTGCAGCAGAATGTCCTGCGATTATTTACCGTAAAAACGATTAAAACAACCAAACAGATCTCTCTAGACACAATCCGACATCACGACGCAGTAGCTACTGTGAGCCTTGGTTATTTACACGCCTTCAAAATTTCCTCTTGTTCTCATGCTGTAAAGGAGGAGCTCAGATAACTCTCAAAGTCACGGTCTGCAGTGCCACCACGTGTTGTAAAAGTGAAGAGACAATGATGTTACTTCATATATTTTTTTCTCAAAGAGTAAACTAAAGGTATCACCATCCTCACACAGTAAATAACACTCGTGTCGACTCAAACATTACCAATCAGCAACAGTTAAATAATAATAAATAAATAAATAAATAAATGAAAAAAAATGTGCTATTTACAGAAATATGTTAATTGAGAAGGAAAATGCGTTACAATCGCTATCCGTGGTACTGAAGTGATTTCGTTCTTTAAATAAAAAAATACTACACTTAAGCAACGAAAAAAAATAGCAGTATGATTTCGAAAGATAATTGTTACTACATAAAAATAAAAAAATAAAGAACGTACGAAATGGTCTATAAATATACACTGAGTATACAGAGGAGTCAAAGATAAATTAGAAAGGCAGTATAGGAAAATCAAACTTCAAGATGAAAACAAAGCTGCACAGTGATAAAAATACCCCAGAGCCACGAGATGTCGAAATAACTTGCAAGACTGAAATGTTTAATTTAAACATGTAGTGAAAAATCAAAGCAATATTTCGACTTTGTTAATACTGCCCGTATTATTATTTTTATTTGGCTAAGCGTACTTTTATTAATACTTAAAAGAAAATGTAATTTATTAGCCTAGTTCATAATATGTAATTTATTTTATAAACATCTAAGCTAAAAAATAAAAAAAATAAAAATAAAATAAATAAAATAAATAAAAACAGTTCAAAGGACCTAAAATCTGATTAATCGTTTTTCAAATGTTAATTTTACAAGTCAGGTGCAATAGAAGCAGAGGGCACTACAGAAGCAAGTAATTTCCTACCTTCTCGGTGCTCGGAATAGTTTGCGTGCGCGTAAAAGTATCTTCTCCATTAATGCTGATCAGTTCTGCGTCTGTTGGAGGAAATGGCGAGGGGAAAACGACTACATCACTCTTTATTGTGTCTGAACTGAAACACACATCGTACTGTTGAGTGGATTTAGAGAAGGACCAGCTTCCGTCTGGATGTGTGCTGATCACTGGAGCGCTGTACCTGCGGAAACTGCCGTCTGTCCTGTAGCATTTAGCTGCTATCAAACCGACCAGACTCAGTAAAAAGATGACTGATACTGAGACAATAGCGATGAGCAGATACAGATTCAGATCTGAAAAACTCTCCTCTTTAACTGGAACTTCTCTGAATGATGTCTCTATGTCATCCAGACTCTCAACGACTACAACATCCATGGACATAGTCGCTGAGAGTGATGGCTCTCCATTATCAGACACTGTGATGAGAAGTGGGTGAGTTTTTAAGTCATTGTCACTCATTTGTCTCTTAGTCTTTATTTCTCCAGAGCTGCTTCCAATGCGGAAAAGATTCGTTCCTTTGGGTTCAGTTAGATGATAAGACAGAAGTGCGTTATATCCAGAGTCAGCATCAACAGCTCTGATCTTGGCTACAAAGTATCCCGCTTCAGCAGAGTAGGGAATGTTCTCACTATTAACTGATCCAGGTTCAGAATAAGGCGGTAAAATAACTGGACTGTTGTCATTCTCATCCAGAATAAACACATTTACAGTCGCATTACTGCTCAGAGGAGGAACACCAGAGTCTGTTGCCATGACTTGAAAGTGTAAGGTTTTGACCTGCTCAAAGTTGAAAGTCTGCATGCTGTATATCTCACCAGTCACAGAGTTTATGCTGATTGCTGTCGATAACGGGACACTGGGACTATCAAGTAAGGAATAGGTTACCTGAGCGTTCTCTCCATAGTCATAATCTTGGGCAGAAACAATCGCTATCTGACCACCAGCTGGACTATTTTCTTTCACGTAAACATCAATAACAGAATCTTGAAATCGAGGTGCGTTGTCATTCACATCAGAAATATGAATTGCAATAACTGTGGTTTTTGAAAGAGGTGGGGTTCCTTCATCTGTAGCCGTAACTGAAATATTATACTTTGCAGTTTCTTCTCTGTCAAGAGTCCCGCTTAAAACAAGCGAGAAGTATTTCCCCTGTGTAGTCTGTAATATAAAAGGAGAGTTCTGGGGGATGGAACAATGGACGTTTCCATTTTTACCCCCATCTTTATCTTGGACCGTGATAAAGGCTATTACAGTGTCTTTTTTTGCATCTTCACTTACATTATCCAGCAGCGAAGAGAGTGTAATGTCAGGTGCGTTATCGTTGATGTCAAGTATCTCCACGAGGACTTTGCAATGAGATGCAAGCGGACTCTGGCCTCGGTCCCACGCCTCCACGCGGATCTCGTACGCATTGATGTCCTCATAATCCAAAGTGCCGGTAATTGTTATTTCACCCGTGGTGTTGTTGATCGCGAATTTATCTGATATTCCTTTTTGGCCATGTTTAAATGTATACACAACTTCACCGTTGAGACCCTCATCAGGATCAGTGGCATTAAGTTTTAGTATTGTAGTACCAATAGGCGCGTTTTCTAAGACTTGAGCTTTGTACATAGTCTTGGAAAATACCGGTGCGTTGTCATTTATATCTAAAACAGTAACAATAACATTTGTAGTGCCAGATATGGAAGGTTTTCCTCCATCCACAGCAGTTAAAACCAGTTGGATCGTAGACTGTCTCTCTCTATCCAACGCTTTTTGCAGCACCAGCTCTGGAGAAGGACCACTTCCTGCATCTGTATTCACTTCTAGGCCAAAAAACGGATTGTTTGACACTTTATATATGGTAACCGAGTTGCTTCCCACATCTGGATCTTCTGCGCTCAGTAATGGAAATTTGGTTCCCGGTAATGTTAGCTCAGAAATTTGGATATATTGAGCTTTTTCAGCAAAATAAGGGGAGTTGTCGTTGATATCCGATATTTTTACTTCTATTCTGTAAACATTCAATGGATTATTAACAATGGCCTCCAGGCTTACTGTGCAAGTGTGAGTATTCGGGCACAGCTGTTCTCTGTCCATTGTTTCCTTCACATAGAGAACGCCAGTTTTTAAATTCACGGCAAAATTATTTTTTGTTGACATTGAAACAATCCTCAGCCCGCGTGCTTCTAAATCGTCCACTTTTAGATTAAAATCCTTGGCTAGATTTCCAACAAATGTTCCCGGACTCACCTCCTCGGACAATGTATAAACAATCTGCCGCGGCATCACAGTCCCTGCAAGATAGGAAAGCAAGAATATAAGGAGAATCCATACAAACGTAGCTTGTTTGAACGATGCCATCGTTTAAGTGATTAAGTAGTTGTTCACAAACAGCGATTTGGTGAAGGTTTATCCAAAGAGAAGAAAATCCTTGCGGTCTTCAGTCTCCTTCTCCAGCAGACAAAATTTATTCCCAACATGAAGGTCTTCAGTGCTTGTGTGTAAGGTGGAGCTCCACCGAAACACGACTTTATTTGGTTTGTTAGTGGATAGTGCCACCGTATGGTCACACTGTACTGTACAGGGAAACAAGAGTTTGCATTCTGTCTCGGAAAATGTGTATTAATGGCACAAATTACACAACATGTATATTTATATAATTATATTTTGAATAGGTCTGAATCATTTTCTTTTCCCTGACATATATAGTTGGGCCCTTTTGTATATTTTATAATAAGTCATAAAGATAACATTACAAAATGTGTTCAAAATGTATAAAGAATATATATTCTAAAATTTATTTAACTATATATATATATATATATATATATATATATATATATATATATATATATATATATATATATATATATATATATATATATATATGTGTGTGTGTGTGTGTGTGTGTGTGTGTGTATGCATTTTTCTAAATAGTTCATTTCTCATAAGGCTTTGACAGTTCTAATAATACATCATAATTATTTTTTTTCTTTCTCGATAACTACCCCAAACATCAAAGCGCTGCACTGATTGTTTAGGCTATATCAACATTAGTACAATTTTTATTTAAATGAAATTTTATATAAAATTTTGAACTTTTAAATTAGAAATTTAAAAGTTTAAACTAAACTGTATTTCGTTAATAACATAGTTTTTCCAGAAGGGGAAAACAGTATACATTGACTATCATCACTATAATGCAAAGTAAAAAAAAAAAAAAAAAAAAAAAAAATCTAAACAACATTGCACCACACTTACAAATATTTAATAAAAAATAAAATAATAATAAAAACATTCTCCAAAATACATTTTTCTGTACAACAGAAGAAACAATGTCATATAGGAGGAACGACATGACAGAATTTGCAGCTTTGGGTCAACTCAGTGTATCCTTTTAAGTTTGCTAAATATCCCCCACTAGTGCCATTTAGATGTATGACACTGCCAAAAAGAGACTGGAATTACACGTTCAAAAGAGCTGCAGAATTTTTCGTATGCATATGCAATGGCAAGTTAAAACAATGCTAAATCATATGCTTGACATTGAGGGCATCCTTATTCATGTATTGCCATACATTTTATTTGTTCATTTGTTGTTCAAAACATTGTATTACTTGCATTATTGATGTTTTTAGTGTTGCAAAACGTCTCTAAATCTTTCTTCTACTTAACATGTGGATGTTGCATGATCTTGGATTTCAAACATTCATATAGTTTCATTACATTAAAAAAAAAAAACACTTAAACAGACCGTTTTGTTTAAGATATTTCTTTTGTAATGTTATTTTATAAAAGTCTCTTAATAATAATGTCTGACCTAAACAAATGATATGCCATCAATTAATATTTTAATCAATTTCATATTTACACAGAAATTACTTGTAGTAGACATTCTTTAATATGTATTAAGTGAAATATACACTCTCAGGAAAAAAAAGTAATCTTATTAAAATGAAAAACAACTGCTAATAAAAACTAGCAAAAACAACAGCATAAGTAAAAGAACTTAAGACAATTTACAGCTTATTACAGTTTACAGTGTTAAATTCATTACATTTAATAAAACACACTTGTGGTAATGGACAGTATGTTAGCAATAACTGAAAAGTCAAATCAAATGTGAATCATAAGTTTAATTAAGTAATAAAGCTCAAGAAAATCAATAATGTGGTGGCTTTTAAAGGATTTTTTGACAGTTACAGATTTTAAAAAAAGTTTCGAATAAAGAATCCTAAACTCCAACACAATCAATAAAAAAAAAATAAAAAAAAAATAATAATAATACATTTTAGAAACCGTTCTTTGGGACCATATGATTTTTAATAGAACTGTTTAGATTCACAATATGTAAGGGAACTTTAAAGTGCCATCTTTTTAGAATGGTAGGTACAGTTAAATAATAATAATAATAATAATAATAATAATAATAATAATAATAATTGTACTGTTTATTCAAGGTGCCAAAAATATAGTGCATTTTACTTGGTCAAAACACTTTGAAATTAAAATTTTTTGAATTTAAATTTGACTACAACAATGAAAAAAAAAATAGATGTAAAAACATGCAGTGATAGCAGACTTGATGTTGCATGTGCTTTTAGTTGACACTTTGACCTCAACTACTTCTTCCAGAACATGAAAAAGTAGAATAGCACAAAGTTCTGCATTTCACATGAAGACACCCACAGTGAAACAACAGTTATCATTTGTATGCAGATAGATCTAAGAGTACAACATGATCTCCACTGAAGCACAAGAGATGGACAGAGAAGATGAAGAGGAGGTGGCGATCTATGCTAATGCAGACGTTATATTTAATGATGATCGCAGAACAGTTGGGGAGGACTCAGATACAAACAGACTACGAATACATCAAAATGCAGGTACAGACTCATCTCATTATGTTAAGAAATACGAACAACGAGAGACATTTTCAGAGTTGTAAACAAAGATTTTGACAAATTTTGTTCATGTCTGTCATTTTTAGGAAGTGTGAGGAGCAGAATGTTCGGAGCAGCTGCAGTGTGTTCAGTGCTGTTGTGTGTTCTGTTGACTGTCATCATAGTGCTTAGCGTCCAGCTCAGCAAAGAGAATCACAAATGTCAAATTGTGATCAAGAACTTAAGAAATGAGTGCCAAAAAATGTATACATCATGAAAGCGATAAACCAGTTACAAAAAGAGACTAGGTACTAACTGAGAATATAAATAAATAAATTAGGGCTGGTAATTTAATGCGTTATTTATATTCATTAATTATGGAAAATAATGCGTAAAAATTATTAATGCATTTGACGCACTTGCCCTGCCCCAGACCTTTGTGGATCATCTGCCGTTTCATACAGTCGATTGATGACTAATATGAGGCAGGGCAACAGCTTACTGCGTAATGGGGCCTAGAAAATGTCCCTAAAATGCAAGATATGGGGCAAAACTCACACATAGTTCAGAAATATCACACAAGAAGTAGGCTAAGTGCAATATCAGAGTGCAAATGTGATACTCATCTTATATAAAAGTTCATTAAGAAGTTAATATTGTGTTATTTTACAGGTGCTGGTCATATAATTAGAATATCATAAAAAATTTGATATATTTCACTTATTCCATTTAAAAAGTTAAACTTGTATATTATATTCATTCATTACATACAGACTGATATATTTTTATGTTTATATGTTTATTTCTTTTAATTTTGATGATTATAACTGACAACTAAGCCTGTTGGAAAATGAAATCTGCATCTCCATAAAGTTGGTTAGCTTTTTTTACAACATATTTTCCTTCCCTTCGCCTCTCTATTAATGTGCTTGGACACAGAGCTCTGTGAACAGCCAGCCTTTTTTGCAATGACCTGTTGTGTCTTGCCCTCCATGTGCAAGGTGTCAATGGTAGTCTTTTGGACAACTGTCAAGTCAGCAGTCTTCCCCATGATAGTTTACCCTACAGAACTAGACTGTGAGACCATTTAAAGGCCTTTCCAGGTGTTTTGAGTTAATTAGCTGATTAGAGTGTTGCACCAGGTGTCTTCAATATTGAACCTTTTCACAATGTTCTAATTTTCTGATAGACTGAATTTGGGATTTTCCTTAGTTGTCAGTTATAATCATCAAAATTAAAAGAAATAAACATTTGAAATATAACAGTCTGTGTTTAATGAATTAATATAACATACAAGTTTCACTTTTTGAATGGAATTAGTGAAATTAATACACTTTTTATAAAAATGTAAAAAAAGAAAAAAAAAATTGCTAACCAGAAGATAAATACAAAGCAGAACTGATCATCTCCGAGCAACCCATAGCGGCATTGTATTATTAATCAACCTTTTTATACGAATTTGATGAACCATTTGCCACGTTGAACCATTAGCATATGCATTGGCTTTAAAGTGGAGCTGCACAGACGGAACGGTGTATGACATCAAAATAATTCAAGAGCAATTCCATAGCACAAGGAATTTGCTCTCTAAGCTTTTGCGGCACTTTTGTTGTCACACACACCGGTTGGTCTTATGGTGATGAACGCTTCAAGTTGTACAAGCCTAATGATTCAATGAACCATTCATAAAGAACCATTTACTCCACTCCTGAATGATTTAGCCATTTGGAGAATCCAATTAAAGAATAAATGATTCGATGACTTAATCATTTAGACATTTACCATCACCTACTGGCAGTTTCAGTTTATTATTTAGAGTTTCATTTCATAATTTTTTTTTCATATATATATTTTAATAGTAATAATAATAAAATTAAGAAAATAAATTACTAAAGTTATAGTTCACCCAACCAAAAATTAAAATTCTGTAATTATTTACTCACATGGTCCAAAAGAGAAAGCTATATGTAATACATTTTATCAAATAAAATATTTTTTGCTGATCCTACTTCTTTTTATGCCTGTTTGATGCTTTACACAAAAACATTAAATCATCTGTTGGGAGTAATTTAACCAAATTTGATGTGTGATTAATTTGATTAATTAAATACCACATCATGTGATTAATTAGATCAAAAACTTGCTTACCAGCCCTAACTTAACTACCCTTACTACATGAGAATAAAAAAACTCAGTAGCTACAAAAATAGGTTCAATCCAATATGACCAGTAGTACCTCATTGACTTATAAGAAGCCATATATTGTTTATAATCATCCAATAAAATACTCACAATCAGTATGATATCAAAAAATCACACAGAGAGCAACAATGAAAATTTAAATCTGATCTGCTGTTCAGTTTAAAGTGGTCTGATGATTTCAAAAACCTTTTTTACAATTTTTAAACTTGTTGCATGGAATGTACATGCATTATTTTGAACATAGGAAATTGATCTCTGAAACACCATAACATATTGTACTGTACATGTAATGTGTCTTTTAATGCTTTTGCTTTTGTATGTTTAAAAGTACTTTGTAATGCACATTTTTCACATTAAATATTTGAAGTGATGAACTCACCGAAGCAGAAAAAGAAAAATAAGTTAAATAAGAGATTTCAAGTAAAATAAATAATAAATTTGTTTAAGTAATATCAGCAAAACATGCATTTTGTGTGCAGGAGGACAGACACTTGGTATTAGCTGTTACATGCTTCAAACTAATATGTTAAATATCATTCTGTGAAAAATAAACAGTTAATATAAATAGTTATAAATGGTTATACATATTATATATATAATATAAATAGTTTTACAGTCAGAAACAGAATCCAGCACTGGTAAATATTGTATAAAAGACAAGAGATTAAGACAATATAACACTGAACTGATAATCATGAAATGGAAATAATATTTAACAAATGTTGGATGTTGTTCTGCCCTTTTTGGCCAGTCCACTCTGAAAGAAAATTTCTAATGTATTTTATTTTATTTTTTACTCTAAATGGCATTTTTATGATGTTTTGGAGATTTATGTTTATTATATTATTCACAAAGAAAAACAATGAGCAAAGAATACTGAATTTAATGTCTGTTACTTTTAGGAAGTGAATTTACGTGTTACAGAAGCCACAGACCAGCTAGCGTGCCTGTGGTCAGATGTGATACAGAACTGCAAACTGCACTGTCAGGCTATGCGTGCTAAAGAGCCCCTACTAGTGGCAGAAATAAGTATAGCACAAATGCATGTATTACACAGCATCGGCAGAATTCCCTTCTGTTCATTCAACACCATATCAGAATTCATAATGTGCATATATACTTGACCTGTAACTGTAATAAATACACACAGGCAAACTGTAGAAGCACACCTAAAATATATTATAAATCGATGGCTAATTGGGTATTTTAATAATTGTAACATATTTTAAGAACATTTTGTATATTTTATCACTATCCCCTCAATTAGAAATTTGATGCAATAGCTATTGGAGTATTATAGTTCTCATTTGCGGGTTAATATGCATGTGTGTTTCTAAAAGAAAAAGATAAAGTAAGATAGAATAAATAGGCAGTAGGACAGTATGTGATGGGGGGGGGGGGGGGGGGGGTTAAAGAAGGTGTGCTTCTCAAAATCTTAAGAGATGGAGGCGTTGTCATGGCAACTGTTTCTATGGAGACAGTGCTGCCTAGGTCAGCACCAATGAAGCGGTGTGTTTTGTCATTATGTGATCATATATTCTCACACACTCTCACAATACGAACACCCCAGAAATATACTGTAAAAGCTTTTATTCACATTGCAGAATTTACAAGCAAAAAGCAAATCATAAAATCCAGCAAGGATACAAAGGCATTGTGTACTGTTTGCATAAGGACATTTCGCAAGTAAGGCAACAGAAATACAAAAACTGAAATGAGATTAAATTGTGATCTATATACTGAAAGTATTAACATACAGAACTTCATTGTTTTTTTGTTTTTTTTTGTGCTTTTCAGGCACACTTTTCTCTGTCCTAAAGCTAACAGCTAAAGGCACAGCATTTTTATACTTGTATCATTTATCTCTGCATTTTTTCAAATCTGCTGCCAGGTAATCCAATTTGAGCTGTCACCATTACATGGCTGTCAATCCTAATGGCAATTTGTAGTGTCATTCTGTGTCCTAGTAACTGGATGTGTCAATCTAAATAAAAATCAAATGTTTCAAGTGACCTTTATTTCTGTTTTCTCTCTCTCTTTCTCCTTGTTCCTCCTACACCACTTTTTCCTGCTCTATCGCCATTCTTTTCCACCTTCCCACTCACTTCAGAAGCTGAAACACTGTTTTAATACAAGGAAAGGAATATAGTTTTGATTTCTGTCATGACACAAGCAGATCTACAAAATTATATAATAAAATTGTTGAATATATCACCACAAATAATAAATGCTTAAAACATTGCACTGTCATAGAAGCAGCATTAATTTCATTAACATGCATTTTATCTCAATTTCATAATACGAAATGATATAAACCTTACAAACTTATGTAAACAAGGCCAGAAATGATACTGAATAACAATTTGATAGTACAATTGTTGATTCTTAAACAAAAAAAGGTCTATTGGTTTATATTGTTGTCAATGTGGCAAGATTATTATTCTAGCACTGGCTGCATATATCTGCAAAAAGGTAGATTAATAAATATTTAAAACCTTTTTGTTGTTTTTGCACCTGATATGATGGTAACACTTTACTGTAAGGTCACATTAATTAAAATTAATTAATGTTATGGCTAACATTAACTAAGAATGAGCAAAGGCATTTTCTTTTGTATTTATTCATTTTTTACATACAGTAAAACCTATCTCGTTCCAAACCCGTAAAAGCTTTGTTCATCTTCGGAACATAATTTAGGATGTTTTGGAGAAAACCCGGGAGGCTTGAGACTGTCCCATAGACTGCCAAGTAAGTTACACTATCAAGGTCCAGAAAAGTATGCAAGACATACTTTTGCTCTTCTGTATTAGCCGCGCCACAAGGATGCACAAGGATTTTCTTTCAAATCAAAGATAAATACACGTAGAAACAGCACATCCTTTTGGTGCGGCTGATACAAAAGAGCATAGGCAGCATATGGTGATGTGGAGAGAATCAGAGGACACTGCTGACAAAGGAATTGTTGAATAAAGTCGTTATTTTAGTTTTCTTCACTTACAAACAGTATTCTCATCACTTCGTAATGTTACGGTTGAACCACTGATGGCAGATTGACTATTTTTCTGGACCTTGACAATGTAATTTGGCAGTCTATGGGACAGTCTCAAAGCTTCCAAATTAAGCTTTTACGGGTTTGGAATGGCATGGGGGTAAGTGATTACTGACAAACTTTTAATTATGAGGTTGAGTATCCCTTTAACATGTTCATAAAAATACAACTGTTCATTGCTAGTTCATGCTAGCTCAAGTCTATAATATTACTATACTACAGTAATATTAATATAATATTGCAATATACGGAGCCCCTAAAGGGACTTGGTGGTGGAAAAAAAAATTGAAGTGGGAAAATATATATATATTATTATTTATTGATTTTATTTTATTTTTTACTGCGTTCCCTCGCAAAAACATTTGTAATCTTTCTTTAAAAATATATTTGCATTCCCTCACAAAACTTTAGCTCCCGTCCCACAAAGATGTTTGCGTTCTCAGAATGCAAAAGTTTTGTGAGGGAATACAACGTTTCTTGAGTGAATGCAAAAGTTTTGTGAGAGAAGGCAAAAATGTAAAAAAAAAAAATAATGTACTCACACCCATTTTTATTCCACCACCATGTCTCTTTAGGTTCTCCGTATTATTTTAATATTGAATTGTGTTGCAAATAACATTAACTAAGATTAATAAATGTTTTAAAAATGTTAGTTTATGTTAACTAATGTAGTTAACTAAATATGTAAACATGTAAAACTTTTTTTGTAAAGTGTCATTCATGTGATTATTACTCTTTGTAGCATTTGTCTAGGATTTCAGATACTTTTTTAATGCTTTTTAATGTTTTAGGCCGTTTATGGTATTTGGTAGACAGGATAAAAAGAAACATGGGTCATGTGCACCACATAGCTGGCAAACCAAGTGTTTTGAGGTATAGACAGTGTCTGGCTCATTAGATTGTGCTCATATGACCACAGCTTTCTCATCAGCGTGTTTTAACAATGTAAAAACAGAGCATCATTAATACCAGAACCATTTAACAGTCTTGACCCTCTTTTCATCTCTTTACCAGCTGTTTTGTAGTTCGTATCTTACTGGAACCAGACAGGTGAAAGTCCAGTTGTTCTTGGAGTCCTGAAGTTTCACTTCTGTCTTAGCTCTTTGGTAGAGTCTATTTAAAAGGCTTTTAGATACAAAAAGTCCATCTTGTTTGTATTAGCCATGCAAAGTCATGCTCAATGTGGTTACAAGTGGCTGATATACAGTTGTTAGACCCTGCCTTAAATCGCCACAAAGCCGCACTGAATGTCTCTCTCTGACACAATGTTGGTCTTGAAAGTCAAATATAAGTTCATTCTTCTATTAGCCGAAAAGGCAATACAAAGAACAGGAAGCTGGAGAAGAAGTGATGGTCAAAATAACTGAATAATCTGAGTTGTGTTTCTTTATGCCTAGTCTGACACAAGAATTAAAAGAGCACGGAAATAAGTAAACTATAAGTAATATAAATTAAATTTGTAATATTATAAATTAATACAAAATGTAAAACAATATTCAAATGCTCTCTTGTAGCTACACACAGAGGTGTTTGAAAAATGTGATTCTTCACAGTCTTAAATCGAATGAAACCCTGAAAAAACAACATCCTTAAAACAGATCAATCTGTCTCTCACGGACAGTGAGCCTGGTGTGGAAGGTTGTAATCCATCAGTCAGCATGTCCAGATCATGGTAAATCACTGCTTGACTCCTGTTGATAGACAGAAACATCATTTATCAAACAAGCACATAAATGTTGTCATTTTACAGTAAGAGCTCTATGGCTTTTAAATAGATTAATGTTTAAATAGTTTGCTAACATACTTATCCATCAAAACATGGAATTTTAGTTTTTCAGTTAGAAAAATAGAATGAAAAATAATAGCATTACTGGGTATTCTTATACCTTCTTATACACTCTGAGGGTTCGTATTTGATATATTTTTTATTACTTTTATTTTTTAATCTCTGTATATCTCTACTTTTGTTCATTATTTCATCTGCAATTATTCATGGCTCCTGTTTACCTTGAAATGTTTGCTTCCTCACCTTTTTTTTTATTTTACATTACCATTATTTTACTTTGATTATTTCATATCAGCAAAAGAGAATCATCCTATCACTCATATCACATCAACGCTGCAAAACGCTGTTTATTTAAAACAAAATAAACCTATTTTTGTTCAATTTTTGGCTTAAAAGGTGTTCTTGAGTTGTTTATTTATGTTTGGTTATGTAATGCAATTACACACAATACATTTTTGAGCACTTTTTTCAGTCAATATATATGCATATGAGTACATATAAGTCTAAGTGAATTTACAGTACCTGTAAAGTGGAAGACCTTGAAGCACTGGTCTCAGTCAGTGCAGCACTTCCTGGGATGCTTGACACAATGAACCCTGCCCCGTTTGGAAGGGGCTGCCGCACCACCACCTTCCCTTTTCTAGTCTCTGCCAGAAACAGACTGTACCAGTAGGCATCACTAGAGATGAGAGTAGAGTCAGCAATGGTGGAAGAGTTCCTCTGGCTGATGATGCTGTTCCTACCCTGAGGAGCTGCTTGTGAGGGTTTGGGTTCTTGACATTTCAGCACAATGATCACTAGGATGGTTATGAGCAGAAAAAATAACACCAACCCCAAACCGATCAGCAAATACAGGTTGAGATCGGTGAACAGGTCGTATTCAATAGGCACCTCTGTGGTTTCGGTAAACTGTGTGAACACTTGCTCCACTGTGGAGATCTTGATGGTCACCGTGGCGGAGCGAGGAGGGTCTCCGTTGTCTCTGGCTATGATGACCAGGTGTTGATGTCTGGGGTCTCTGTAGCTGAACATGCGATTGGTTCTTATCTCGCCGTTGTACTGGTCAAGGCTGAATAGCGTGGTGTCTGTGATCTGGAGGAACTGATACGTTATTCGAGAGTTCTGCATGGAGTCTGCATCCAACGCGATGACCTTGGTGACCAGGGATCCTTTATCACTTGACCTCGGGATTACTTCTTCTATAGCAGCACCTTGTGGACGCCATGGAGAAACTATGAGCGGTGTGTTGTCGTTTTGGTCCAGGATGATGATGTGTACGGTCATGTTACTGCTAAGAGGAGGAACTCCTGAATCTCTAGCTTCAATGTGAAACAGAAACTCCTTCTCTCTTTCATAGTCAAATGTGCGTAACGCATAGAGGTCGCCATTCTCAGGATTGATGGAAAACAGCATGGACACTGAGGTGTTGGCGATCTCCTTTTCTATGATGAAGTAAACAATATACTGGTTTTCATGCGAGTCTGGGTCATGGGCCGTTAAGGAGGTGAGCAATGCCCCAGGCTCATTGTTTTCCATGAAATGAATGGTATAGAAGGATTGAGGGAATGTTGGGGCATTATCATTGACATCTTGAATTGTAAGAGTGATTGTTTCGTTATCAGTCAAAGGAGGGGTTCCTCTGTCGGTCACATAAAGTGTGATATCATAACTGTTTTTGAGCTCACGGTCAAGCGATTCTATGACTATTAACTCAAAAAAGTCTTCAGACGACCTATTAAGAGCAAATGGTAACATCTTAGCATTGTGGATGGAAAGAACAACCTTGCCATTATCTCCAGAGTCCCTGTCGCTCACACTGACGACAGCGATCACTGTTCCTACAGGGTCATTTTCTTTAATCGAACTCTTAAAAGAATTTATTGTAATCTCAGGATGGTTATCATTTAGATCGGTGATGAACACCAAAATTTTACACTGACCAGAAAGTGGATTCACACCCTTGTCCTTGGCTTCAACGTACATCTCAAAGCTCTTCACTTCTTCAAAGTCGATCGTGTCTTTTACTCTTATTTCTCCACTGTTGGGATCCAACGAGAACTTTTCTTGTGTTTTCTCGGATGTGTATAAAGTAAAGGAGTATATGACCTCCGCGTTGACACCCTCGTCGAAATCGGTTGCATTCAGGTGCATAATCAGTGTCCCGATAGGTGCATTTTCAATGAGGTCAACAGAGTACACTTGTCGATCAAACTGAGGTGCGTTGTCGTTGGTATCCAGCACTTGGATGATAATGCTGGCCGTACCTGAGCGCGCAGGTACGCCTCCGTCCACGGCGGTGAGGGTTAGCCTATGAACGGCTTGTTTTTCTCTGTCTAAACTCGCTTTTAGCACCAAGTCGACGTATTTAGTCCCGTCACTTCCAGACTGGATTTCAATAGTAAACCTGTCGCTGTCACTCAAATAATAGGTCTCGATTGAGTTCTCTCCAACATCTGCATCCACCGCGTTTGTTAAAGAAAATCTCTCTCCGGGTGTTGCCGATTCTGAAATATCGAGCGGTATTCTCTCTCTTCTGAACTGAGGCGCGTTGTCATTGATGTCCATAATTTCTAATTCGATATTAAATATGCGTACTGGACTCTCGATTATCACGTCCATCTTGAGGAAGCAAAACGATGATGTTTTGGCCGGGCATAAATACTCCCGGTCAATTTTCTCAGCGATAAACAGTTCTCCTGTGCTTTCGTTTATTTCTAGGTATTTCTTGCTATGGATATAATCCAGCTTTACCTTTCGTTCCAACAGACTGTGAGCGTCAAGGCCCAAATCCGTGGCGATATTTGCGATCACTGTGCCCACTGGAATTTCTTCAGGGATGGAGTATCTTGTTACAGCCGAGGCGAGACTCCAAATCGCGGAGAGGACGACAAAACCGAGCTGCCTTCTCCTCCACGGATCCATTGCAGAGCGCATGTCAATGATTGCACTGTCGTTCACAAGAAATATAGCAGTGTGTTCCAAAACGAATCTAGGTTAGCAGGTGTTTGGATTTTTAAAAACATCCAGCAGAGCATCGCCATAGCGCCGTGCCGTGGATCCCGCCCACTGATCAGATTCAGCTTCAGTGCTGCTCTCTCTGCCTCCGTCCAACAGAAAGCCAAGCATAGCTGTTCTCACATCCTCCCCTTAAAGTGAATATCAGTAGCGCGGCGCGCGTGAAAATAATTGTTTGCATAAAAATACATTTTTGAGAAAAAAATTGGTTATTTGTGAAATAATTGTATTTCTGCACTAAATGACTTTTGACTTTGCTGCGAAATACCGAAACTCTTTATAAATGTCCTTATTGAAAGTTGCATACATATATATAGTTTGGCAAATGTTGAAAGTAACAAATAAATGTATTAAAATACTTTTATAAAAATTTTCTCGACACATTTTTGGGCGTCATTCAACAAGATGAAAGTTCAGCACCACGGACAGATCCACACACACACACATTTTTGCTCGCCTGATGTTTTGTTTGCTTGTTTGTTTTGTAACTTTACTTTTTTCTGTCATTGGTATATGTTGCAAAAAGTGTAAAGAGACGCAGTGACACAAGAGATGTCATTTTGGTACAGCAAGAACCACTGCATTGGAAAACCTACTTCTTCTTTTCTTAAACAAGAAGACAGACCAAATAGTTACATTAAATAATATTCTTTATTCTGTACATTTTGGTAACGAGAGTGATATAAAACAGGAAAATATAACCTATATTCTTATATGGGTGATTACAATTAAAGCAACCATCTTATTGCTTTCATAAACACTGTCGATAACTGAAAAAAAAAATTCAAAAAAAAAAAAAATAATAATAATAATAATAAATAAATAAAATGAAACGATTATCAGAGTACTTTTAAGTACTGTTGTTGCCAAATAACATAGTACATAACTAAAATATACACCACTATACACAGGAAGTAACCTACAGGTGAAACTGGAAAAAATCATTTGAAAAAATCGTTGGTTATTACTGCATCTTCTTGATTGTTATTGTTTGGCTTTTTCTTCTTGCCAAAAGTTGAGAATGAGTTGCAGACTTCAATGTCTCCATTGTTTGCCAGCTTGAGTGTACAGAGTGTCGATGGTGTTCCGGGAATGTAAACATTATGTTGATAGTCTGGTGGGGGTTGAATTGAATCCTGTTGATTGTAGCGTGTCCATGAATGATTTGGAAAACCTCCACCCTTACATGAGGTCTTATAGTCTGTTTTAAATGACAAAGAAAAAAAAATGGTTGGATAAACAATTCAGGCAAAACATATGAAGCTGGTCATCTTAGGCAAGACAAATATAATGACTTTACCATGCATGTGATTTCCCCAGGTCCAGTACTGCGGGACAGATGTGTAAGCATAGTAGTCAGAGTCCTGAATCAGCCTGCGCTGCAGTGTCCTACCTGTGTTTATTGGAGTATGGCTAGAAAAACAAAAACATAGACACGTCAGATGCTTTGTTCATATGAGAGAGAGTGAGGGGGAGGGTCAACAGAGAGAGCGATAGAGTCAGCTATAACTTTAATCACCTTTTATATGTATAATTGAGCTGGTTCTTGGTCAGGGTTTGGTCTTTGTTTCCCTGTTTGAGCTGCAAAAGAAACAACAACAACAAAGAAAAAAAAAACAAGAGTTAAAATATTTACTCCACTTACACTAGAGGTTAAAGAATGTACGTCAAACACAATGCCAAGAAGAGCAAAACAAAAAACAAAAAACTCAGAAAACATCAGAAACAGTCGCTCAAGCACTAAGTGACTTTACTAATTCATCACCTTGTTGCAGTACACCTACAATCTGGAGCAATGACAAAAATGCATTTTGTTTATTTCATAATTTATTTATGAACTATGCTTTAAGAATTTTAAGGTCTAGCTCACATAAAATAAAAAATAAAAGTATAGCTTAAAGGTAGAAAACTCACTGCTGTTTAGCAAATTAATACAAAAATATAGTTTTATTAGATTATTTATTATTATTATTATTATTATTATTATTATTATTATTATTATATTTCTATATTATTACTAATTTATTATTTTGGACCAGTATATTATATTATATTATATTATATTATATTATATTATATTATATTATATTATATTATATAGAATAACATAATGAAACAAACAATTCTGTTCTGAATAATACTATCAAAATAGTACTGTTATTATTATTTGCATAAATTACATTATCATTAGCTTATTATTGGTCATTAGAATTTGACATTATTATATTAAATGTAATATAATATGTATTAAGATAGTTTGTCTAATATGTTTTAAATAGCCTATAACAATGAATACAGAGTATAGCTCAAAGGTAGAGAAATCATTTTAATTACATCAATAATTATTGATAAATGTTTTTAAAAAAGAATCGCTATGTACTGTATCTTATGTATACATGCTGTTGTTGTTGTCCTTCGTGTAGTTCGTACATTGGCATGTTTTCAATTACATTACAGTTTGCATGTCATTATTTACATTGTATTAACCTGGGGTGATTAAAATACAACAAGTGTCTGAAGTCTCCATCTAGTGGACAAACTTGAGATCATTTTTGTTGATCACTTACTTCATTTGGAGAAGTCGTTCCATTCCTGGTACCAAGACTGTGGCTGGCTGGACTCCAGGTCAAAGTTTTGTTTTCTATTTCTTTTATATTGTTTCGGGAAGATGTCCCCGTGGGGCTACAAGGCTTGAGGAACATGAAGTCACTTCTAGATGACTCTGGAGTCAGACACATTTTATAGCAGTAGTTTTGACCTATTGGGTTGTTCCCGTTTACTTCCACACATTGCGTGGGTCCCTTTGATCCTGGTGATATGTGAATGTTCAAGTTAGACTTTTTAACGACGTCAGTGGCGGGGTCCTTAGAATAACATCCACAGCACGAGTGCCTGTCCTTCAGTCCCTTCATTGTAGCCAGGACAATAATAGCCACGAGAAACGTGAATGAAACGGCGCCCAGAGACACGATTAAATACAGCGTGAGGTTTGACCGGTACTGGGGGCTGAGCGAGAGGTCACCAAAATCAGGCAAAGATTCTGGCACGCTGTCAACAACTGACAACATGATGGAGGCCGTGGCCGACAGCGGCGGCTGACCGTTGTCCTTGACCAAAACCACCAGCCTCTGCCTCCTGGGGTCGTTGTCCATCAGGCGGCGAATTGTCCGGATCTCTCCGGTGTACAGAGCAACACTGAACAAACTGAGATCTGTAGCTTGGAGGACTTCATAAAAGAGACGCGAGTTTTGCCCGGCGTCCGCGTCCATGGCGGTGATTTTAGCCACTAGGTACCCGGCATCAGCATATCTGGGGACAACTACAACCGCTGCGGTGTTATTCTCGGCCAACGGGGATACAACGACTGGAGGGTTGTCGTTCTGGTCCAAAACAAACACATTGACTGTTACGTTCGCGCGGAGAGGCGGAAATCCAGCATCTTCGGCTTGAACCACGATCTGAAAGTTTCTGAGCTGCTCGTGGTCAAAAGAGCGTAGTGCGTAAATGTTGCCGTTATCTGAGTTGATGGACACGTAGGTGGACACCGGCATTCCATGGATGTCGTTTTCGAGAATAGAGTAGGATAAGTAGGAATTCTGATCCGCGTCTGCGTCTTGAGCGGTGATGGTGCAAATCGAAGCTCCAGGCGCGTTGTTTTCGGTCAGGTAGACCGTGTAGGAGGGCTGTTTGAAACGCGGCGCGTTATCGTTGATGTCAGACACTTGCACTAAAATAGTTTTCCTTGTAAAAAGCGGCGGTGAGCCCATATCACGCGCAGTGAGAGTGATGTTGTACTCTGAAATCGATTCTCTGTCCAGAAAATCACACGTAACTAACGTGTAATAGTTTTTAAAAGAGGAATGTAGCTGAAAGGGAACGTGGTGAGGAATTTCACAATCAACATTTCCGTTTTCTCCAGAATCTTTATCCATTACGCTAATGACTGCAATCACTGTGCCAGGTGGCGCGTCTTCTTGAACCGGCGTGGATACTGATGTAAGAATCACTTCTGGAAGATTGTCGTTAGCGTCTATGATGTTAACCATAACTTTGCAGTGCACCGCCACCGCTGACGGTCCCTTGTCCTTGGCTTGTACGTAAATTTCATGCATCCGTGCCTTTTCATAGTCTATAAGTCCTTTTACTTTGATTTCTCCAGTGCGGGGATCCACGCTGAACAGCTCGCGCACTCTCATTGGAGCGTGACCGCTAAAAGAGTACGTGATTTCTCCATTTGGGCCTTCATCTAGATCAGTTGCGTTCAGTTTTATAACGACTGTGCCTCTCGGCGCGTTTTCAGCCAGCCTCACTTTATAAAAGTTCTGATCGAACACAGGCGCGTTGTCGTTGGCATCCAGCACCGTTATGTTTATCTGCGCAGTGCCCGATCTTTCTGGCGAGCCTCCGTCCACCGCTGTCAGAACCATCAGGTGAGTCTTCTGCTGCTCTCGGTCCAGCGGACTTTCGAGGATCAGTTCTGCGAATTTACTGCCATCGCTGCGCGTCTGGACATCCAGGACAAAGTGTTCGTTTACGCTCAGCAGATACGAGCGCAGAGAGTTGTCACCGACGTCCAGGTCCTGCGCGCTTTCCAGTGGGAAGCGGGAACCAGGAGCGGCCGATTCGGAGATATCCAGGTTAAATTCACTCCATGGAAAAACCGGAGAGTTGTCGTTGACATCTAGTATTTCAGCTTCCACTCTATACAATTCTAATGGGTTTTCGATCACAACTTGGAGATGGAATGAACAATATGGATTTTGTTCGCACAACTCTTCTCGATCAATTCTTTCATTGACAAATAAAACTCCATTTTCTAAATTCACCTCCAAATATTGCCGTTTCGCCCCTGAGACTATTCTAAATCGTCGAATTGAGAGTTTGCCGGTGTCTAGTCCCAGATCCTCCGCAATATTTCCAACAAAAGCCCCGTGCTCTAGTTCCTCTGGGATCGTGTACCGAATCTGTGTTAGAACTACATCCAACATCATGAGCGCCAGGAAGGATACCTGCCATGTCCGCATCCACAGCTCCATTGAAATATAGGCTCCTTTTTAATGTGTGCCTTCAAATGAACGACCGAACAAAGCACTAACAATTAAAGTTTTAAAATGGTGGACAAAAGCCCACCCAAACGCACAGCAACATTTCGAGAGAGAATGAGCACGCTAATGATATTGAAGTGAACCTCTTACTTCAGCACAAGAGCGCGCGCCTTTGGCCAGTGGCACTTGCGCAAGAGTGAGAGAATGTGATGAGTGTGTTTGGATGAGAGAGCCAGAAGGGGTGGAGGTGGAATGGGACCTGCGTGTTTGAGAGGAAAGGTGCCTCATGACAGTATATATATATATATATATATATATATATATATATATATATATATATATATATATATATATATATACTTTATTGTGCCTTCCTTTTCAATGCATTCAGTTGTAAAATTATTTATTGTTATATATAGTAATTGCTTATATTAAACAAAAAGTTATTACTAATAACTCCCATTCTCTTGTTAACCATAACTACATTAAACAGTTACATTATAATTGAATGGTTTCTGAAAGATTATTTCTGAAAGATCTCGTTTTTATGATTAATTCTGTAATTTACCATTAATTAAACGGTTAAACTCACAGTTCTCCACGTTTAAATGCTACAAACCTCAGTCAAAAATGTATGAAATGAACAAATGAGTACAAATGGGGAAAGATGGGCCAACAAACCGTGTCAACCCAGTTCTATCCCTTTAATATTCAGACTAATCTTTAAAAGATCTCTAGCTTCTTCCCTATGAAATTCCTGCAACCTTCCTCCCCCTTCTCATTCCTGAGGCTTTCCTTGACAAGTAAAGAAATTCTGTTTTAAATAAGCACCAAACACAATCTGTCTATGGAATGAAACTGCAGCAGATGGCATGATCTTCCAAGGGCTCGTGCTCTTTTTAATTAATGTAGTGGGGATTAAAGGGCCGCGGGTCCGGATCATTAGTGAACAGTGGTATTAAAAGGTTTTGTGAGGTATAATCCAGCCTCTCGCGATTGACTGAACAGCAGACTACAGGGTTCCCAGGATATTCTCCTGCTGTCCATTACCTTAAGTGCATACTAAATGGCATAGAGCCGAGTCGGAAATAAAACAACTTATATTGACCCACCGAACAAACACATTTACTCTCATTAATGGCCAAAAAGAGGACACGAATGTGGAGTGGAGTAAACTGTTGTTCTTCTAGCTTATTGTGTATAGGAGTGTGAATTTATTAAATTAAGTTTTAGTATTCTGCTCAACTACATTATTTAAAACTTTTTGAAACAAAATAGTAGTAAAAAAAAATAAATAAATAAATAAAAACCTTAAACTGCATACACTGTATACTTATCAGGAGGGTGATCAAAATTGAAACAGGGATCTCGGACACACCTCCCCAACCCCCCTTCACTGCACCCTGTTTAGGAGATTTTAATGCAGAATACGTTACTAAATATGACTCTGTTATAAAACACAAATTGTGAATATTGGGACTTTTTGCTTATTTTAAATGTATACTTTGAGATAGTAAACCTGAGTATATGGATTAAATGTATATTTTTAAAATGTAAACAGCCCTAATAACTTCAGGGTGTCATGTGGTCCAGACATTAGACTGGCGCTAATTAAAGGCTCATTTTCCTTCAATCTCTGAATTGATTTTACCAGAGTGGTTTAATGATTTTGAATTAGTCTGTAGCCTACATTAGCCTAAGGTGAACTCCATAAAAGCGGATTGACCTACAACAGCATTAGGCTACACAATCGTGCTGCTGTTTATAATCTAAATAGTCCGAGGCTTCAGAATCGAGTTTGAAAATAAAAGAAATTGATAATTAATAGATATCATATAACTTATACTACCGGTTAAAAGTTTGAAGAAGAAGAATAAAAGATTTAACTTTAATTGAGACACATTTTCTTATACTCATCAAGGTTGCGTTTATTTGATTATATTTTATTTGACTTTATTTTATATTATATATATATATATATATATATATATATATATATATATATATATATATATATATATATATATATATATATATATATATATATATATATATATAATATATATAATATATATAATATATATATATATTTGTTAAAAGTAAAAGTAAGACTAAAAATAATAATAATAGTAAAAGAAATACTTTCATGCAGCAAGGATTCATTAAATAGATCGAAAGTGACAGTAAAGATATTTATAACATTAAATAAAATGTATATTCCAAATAAATTCTGTTCTTTTAAACTTCCTATTCAAAGAAAAATACATGTTAAACATTTTCTTATAACAGTTCATTAAAGTGCAACAAGACTTGATTGTCATTTCCAGAAGGTAACACCAGAGCTTGGAGCCTTGGAGTAAAATAGTTTTAGTGAAGTGTAGGTTTTTAGTTAGGTTTAGGCTTTAATAGTTAGCATAATACCATCTTTGAAGTGCAAAATTGGCTAAATGGTTACACAGATTCAATAAATAAAAGATTAATTATACTTCTGCATGGCTAAAGAACATTCTAACAATATAAATGTAAGATTTTCACATTTTTATCTTTATTTTATTTTATTTATTGATTTTGTATAATTAAAAGGACACATGAATATACTGTGCATAAATAGGCTCTAACCGAACTGAATTAACTGAATTAATTGCAGAGCAGAGCTAGATGTAAGAGGAATATCAATAGACCTGCAGTGCTGCCTTTAAAACTCAAAACGCTTAACTGGAAACACATGGTCCTGACTGCAGATGTAGGCCTATATAATTGCACCTTCGTGAACTGCCACGGTGTGGAAGCAGAGTCTTCTGCTAATAACCCCATTCCTCCCTGCAGGCTTGCGGCAGTCAATCACGAGAACAAAGTGTACATTTTCATTTACACATCAAATCTCTCTCACACACATACAGACAGTGTGGAGATGGGGCAGAGTACCACAGACGGAGAATGTCAAGAATGCCATAGGAATGTGGGCACTGCCCTCAACATCTCTCTCTCTCTCACATACACACACACACATAAACATGCTCCCACATTACACATACACACATAGACAGGGTTTGTCATTTTAACATGACTAGTAGGGCTGGATATGTACTGGCAAGCCTGCTGTATGTGGAGACTGGTGGTGGGGGGACAAGAACATCAAGCAAAAGGCACAGAGAATGAAGATAGATTGAAAGAGCAGCTGGAAGGACAGGACTCAGGAGTAGAGAAGATAGTGAAGATGAAGGGAACGAGGGACGGGGGAGGAACCCGCTGAATAACACCTGCTTCTCAGCTGTGTCAACTGAAGGATTCCCACAGAAGACAGACAGATATTTATGGAGTGGCTGAGGAAATCATCCAGCAGCCACACTGCTATTGGCACACATGTGATGCTCTGAGTCATTCTCAACAGCCAGAGTGGAAACAAAATATAAAAAATGGATATATGTATATGCATATAAAATATAAATAGATTCATACTGTTAAAAATGTTTGAATATATATTTTTTTATAAAACATGTAAATCATTTTTATAAACATTTTTGAAGCTTTTACTCAAAAGTAATTGTAAGATTTAAGAAAAAGTATTTTCTTGCCCAAATATAATGTATTATACATTTTAAAGTATGTTATATATTTGAAATATATTTTGGCCAGAAGAAAAATAATATGCTAAAAATATAATAAAATGTACAAAACAAACAAACAAACAGGTCAAAATATTATTTGTTTTATATTTTAAAGTATATACAATAATATAACTTAATATTTAACATTATATAATTATCATGTTATATAATCATGTCACATTATTTATTCATGTATGTTTATTTATTTATAATTATTTATCAAATTCTTTATTTAGCCAGTTTTAAACACATATCAACTATATTTGTTAAATATATTAATGATATTAATTAAACTGATTTCAATATACATGTTGAAAATATAAAATAAATAAATTTGAAGTATAAACAAAGAAACAAGCAATTCAATAAATACTATTTACTTAAGATTTTCATATTAATAAATATATTTTTTGTTTATTTAGCCAGTTTGAAACAAATATAAAATATATTTGTTAGAAAAATATGAATTAAATGGATTTAACTATACATGTTGAAAATATAAAAGAAACTGGAGTTTGCATCCAACCCTCTGCAGATAAAGTCTAACACAGATAAAAGTTTCAAATGCGACCGGTAAGAACAATCTGTATACATCCAGAAAGTTACTTTCATGTCAGTAATTGCAAAACATGGAAACATATGGACATTTGTTTTTCCAAGCAGTTCTCTATACGTCCGAAGGGGGGCAGCAGCAGTGCTCCTGAGTCAAACGTTCTCATTATAAGTGAAAACAGATGAGGCACGTGGCAAATAGCCACATGTAATGCATTTAAATCGGATTTTGTTTTCAAAAATGTTTTAGGGCTAAATGACAATCATACAGTTGTAGTTTAGCCCAAACCACCAACTTATATGAGCAGTGAAATCTTACACAGAATCCGCCTCAAACCAATCCCATTTATTTTCATTTAGGATCAAAGCACGCATAGAAATCCCTTGATGGTTAATTGCATATGAAAGAATTTAATATTGTAAATAGATACACTATCCTGATCTACTTTATTACAGATTAAGCGGTGTGGATTCTCTAATCCTGTACTGACAGACGTCTAAATGGTTGGATGCATTTGTGAATTGTAGCCGTTTTGATTTGCTCAGCTATTGTAAATCAGAATAACACATACCTGGTGTTCCCGGAATCATCCCTTTTATCTCACATCTGCTGCTATTTTCACAAAATAGTTGAACATCTTTCTGAACATTGTTACACGTTTAAATACATTCTCTTTGAACACTAAATCTACATAATGTGGTGGAAAACAAAGGAATAGAACACATTAAGAGCTTAAGTGTCAGTGTGCAACCTCATCTGCAGGTGGAGTCCAGAGGAAAACAGCACAGACTGGCAAATGCACAGGAGGTGCATTTGGGTTTGACCTTGAGAGGGTTCAGCGTGTGTGAGAGTGTGTCCGCAGGGTTGTGCGTGCGCCTGTCCTCCCAACATCTGTCAGACGCATTATATTTCATTATCTAGGCTTTCACAACAACTGCTGTACCTGCAGAGAAACAAAACACTCCTACATACACACAGACTTTATTCAAATGCATTCTTTTTAGAAAACATGAAAGCTGTTTTACCTCAAATGTTACATTTTACATTTAGACCAGGAGAGAATAGTACATTGGTTTCTGATTATGTAAACAGCATTAAAATTATCAATAATAATAATAATAATAATAATAATAATAATAATAATAATATCTAAATCTAATATAATTTTATATATAATATTATATAATAATAACTATATAATTAACAAATTATAAAAGTAATTGTATTAATTTAATTAAATGCGTCATTTTTAATACATTTATTTGTTATTTATTATATTAAATAATATTGGAAAATTATGTATTATATTATTTTCTTGTGAATTAATAATAATAATAATAATACCAACAGCAACAATAATAATTTACAAGGAAAAACCTTGCTTTGATAATATTACAAGTATTATTTTACATTATTATAATATAATTTCCAGGCATTCAATGAGAAAAAAATACAGTTTCAAATACTGTAAATTATGTATTTTATTTAATATGTTATTAATTATATGAACTGTACAATATAATTTATTTTTCAAATCAATATTAGTAAAATAAAACAGAATTACTACATAAAAATTGCATTGCATTACAATACTGTTCAATAAGTTATGTACATTTTGTTATATGTTAAACTAATAATATAATAATTAAAAATATTTTATATTATTTAATTCATTCATAATTGGATTAATATTACTGTAATAATTACGTGCAAATAAAATGACCAATTTTATAATATTTTTAATGATATTTTTAAATTAATGTCTCTCTCTCTCTCTCTCTCTCTCTCTCTCTCTGTGTGTGTGTGTGTGTGTGTGCACATTTCTTATGGTATGGAATGCACCTGTTCTTATTTGTGTTTATCCATCTCATATTTCATCTCAGCCTTCATTTCTATGAATTCAGGGCAGTTAATCCTTCTGAGTCAATGTTGTTGCTCAAACAGCAGCATAAACCGCTGGGTTAAAACAACAGTTCCCCAAAATATACAGACGTACTCTGTAGAATAGCATGTTTGCTAAGGCACCTGGCAGCCGCACAGCTCTTGCAAAACTTGACGATAATGCAACCCAACATTCCAGCATCAGAAAAAGCCCCAAAAACTGCTCCTCACAAGACCAGAATATTTTTTCCTTTTCTTTTTTTGTCAGCGTATATGTGTGTTTATTTGCCAGAAGCCCTAAGGTCAATGATCTTGTAGCAAATTAGAGGTGAGTGACAGCTGGCTCGCACGGCTGACAGATTTGAGGAATTCGGGCAGTCTGTGAGGACGGCCCTGCCTGAATGTTAAACACTTTTTCCACAAAGCTCAAAGGAACAGTTCTACCTATTAGCAATTCAAACGCACACACATTCTTTTTCCTCTTACTTACAGAAATCTGGAATCGGCGAGTTGTTTTAGGCAGCGCTAATGTCGTTTACGTCGACATATTGCAGGCAGATTGGATTAATTAGAAGCTGGAAGTACATAACTAGACAATATGATTCTCTTTTAACCAAAACTCGCACACAATATATACATATAAAGAGTGCGTCTACATGAGCATGTGTCTGTGTGGTTACAAGAGACCCGTGGTCGGCACACTAAAACAAATTCATTCCCACTGTGCAGAAAGGAGGTAGAGAATGTCCATTTACGTACTTGCAGTTTAGTAGCGGTGGTCATGTGCTCTCGCTAGCACACAGAGAGAGGAGACCTGTGGTTTTAACCCAGCCAGAAAGGAGGGAGGGAGGGAAGGGGAGCGGAGTGATGACAGCTCATGATGTTATACATTGCAAATGCGAGCTGGGAAGTGACCGAGTGTGGGTTAATAAGCCATAGAACAAGGAAAGAGTCCAGAGATGACAATACGGCATATGTAAGGGCATGTGGAAGCTGAAAAAGAGGGCTTGTGAAAGCGCCTAAAACACGCAAAGTATTTTGGAAGGCGTTTTGGGACGCAATCGCCAGTGTGATGACATCCATCACAGCTGAGTTTCAAAAGAAAAAAACGGGTGCGAGCCAAACAGCGTCTGTTTCTGTTACCTACAGTGACCTTCTTTCCTTCTCTGCCATTCCACGATCCTCCTCTCCCCCCATTATTCAGCTCCTCGCTTCCCTTTTCCATCGCTCTAGCCCTTTCTTTTCACACTTCACTCCCTTTTACACCTTCGTCTCCCTCCACCGACTTCGGTTTGCCGCGGCTTCCCCTTCCTCCCCAGCCTGCTAATCTATTCCAGAAGAAAGGCTACCATGGAGAACGCATAACAAGTGCTCATACTTCAGCACGGGCCAAGAGCGAAATAACACAGAGAAGGAAAAATGGGAGTGGGGTACAGACAGGCAGAAAAAGGAGAGAAAGTGTTTATTCAAACTCAAAGCTGACTCCTTTGTTGTGGTAGGGACCTGTCTTATATTAGAAGTCTGAACTCCCTTCAAAGTGTGGAAAGATGGAAGATGGGCCAAAAGGAAGAGAAAGAATGAGACAGAGGGAGACGAACAGAAGAAGGAGAAACTCCTATTTTGTCTGAAACTGGTAGAACGGACATGAGAAATGAGCGGAGGATAAAAAGAGAGAAGTGTGTGGGGGGGGGGGGGGGGGCAACTCCATTGAGAGAACAGATGAACTATGCTCGGTTCTGGACTGTGAACACATTCAAACCATTCAGTCAAAGCTTTTGCGGAGCCTTTGATTTCAAATATTGATATTCATAAGCGCTTTGGTATGAGAAACCATGTGCTCAGTCTGCAGCAGTAGATGTGCCGTAATGTTGATTTCCACAAGAATTAATTTCCACTGTCTGAAGGCCTGTTCACACCAAGAATGATAACTATAAAGATAGCTATAATAATAGCGTCAACGCAAACGCACAGTAACATTCTGATTGTTCTATGCGCATTCTGCAGATCTGTCACCTGCCACATTAAATGCTTGAGCTCTTTAAAGAAGGATGGATTCTGATTTGCTGTCAATGTTTTAGTCGTTTATCAGCTGGAATAAAGTTGTTGTGAAACTGATTCCAGTGAGATTTTTACTCTGTGACATTATCATTATGGTTGTGGCGTGCACTGCTATTCATAAACTAAAAGGGAGAAAAAAAAACTCATCATTTACTCATTCACTCACCCTCATGTTGTTCTAAACCTGTATAAGTTTCATTATTTTGTTGAGTACGAAAAAAGAAGATATTTTGAAGAATGTTGGTAACCAAACAGTTGACGGTAGCCATTGACTGCCATTTGTTTTCTTCCATACTATGGAAGTCAATGGCTACTGTCAACTGTTTGGCTATCACCAAGTTTGGTAGCAATTTTATAAATTCATATGATGTGATTCATATGGAAACAAATAAAAAAAAACATTTTAAAAAATCAAGCATTAAGTGTCACGTTTCTGCTTTAAATCCTCCAAAAAATTGGCCCTATATACTTCCATTGTGATTCCCTCACAATTGATGTAAAGATGCTCAAATTATTAAAGATTTAAAACACTGTAACCTTGATTTTTTTTTTTTTTTTTTTTTTTTAAGAAAATAAGGGAGTTTAGATCAGTTTTTGTGATAATCAACATGAATGTTCCTTCAAAAAAACTAAAACAGAATATTGAAATTCAAAGAGTTCTGAGAGAATGCACATTTGATACCTTTCACATGAGGTTCTCTGGACTTCATCTAAAAATTCAATCTGGGTGGAGGGCCTGAAGTCCAGACACTGGAAGACAAAGAGCAGAGAAATACTGGTACAAAAGGTTATACAATCACAACGGTGAGTGTGATCCAGTCAACCAGGTTTCCTCACTCAGTCTAATATAGCTGTTCGCACAACCGGGTGTGTATACGTTGAATATCAGATCATTATGACCCGCTAATTGCTCAGTGCTCTCCAGTGGAGCTGAAATATCAAACCATTACACTAATCAAAAATGTTTGTTGTCTCTGGAAATTACGAGATTTTTAAGGTGAGAGGAAATGAGTTATAGTATTTTGGAAATGTGACACGGCTCATTTAAGATGTTAAAAACCGCCAAGCAGGCCATGACCTGTCTAGCTACCCGCTAATTTAAATCTCTCTCCTTCAGTCGCACACATCTATTGCTCCTCCTGGATGGGGCACAGGGGTGCTGGGGCGAAGAAAAGGGGGGTTGAGGAGCATGCAGTGCTGGCGCTTGTTGGCTGACCCGGGTGTCTGCGGTTCTATCGTGGTCAGAGGAGGGGGGAAATGGGCGGTGTTTCTGAAATCCCTGTGAAATGTTCATTTTGGAACGACTTGCTGCTTACATACCTCTCTCACACCCTCTCTTCTATTTTGAAGTGTTTAAATATGGCCTAATATTGCTCAGTACCCCTTTTAGGTTTTAACAGAAATCAAATTTTTAAGGGATGCAGTAAGTAAGTGTTTGTTTAGGTTCAGCTGGTACTTATTTGCCAAGAGAGTGTCAGTGGTTTTACACTTTATACTGACACCTGTTGGTGTGGATGCACTGTTGCTTGTTTGTTTATCTTTAGCGTTTTACTACTGTTCATTTGTTTCCCTCTACCTCACACTACACATATCTGTATAATGAATATTCTAGATTTAATAACGACAGATTTGTATGGTGGTAGGCAGCTATTTGAGGGTTGTTTGTTTTATCACTCCATTAGAGGCTGCTGGTTATAGAGGAGTTGTGTGTGAGAGAGTGTAGACGTTTGGTTTTTCCTGTTTTGTTCAAGTGTTTTTTTTTTTTATTTTTTATGTAAAACGCCAAAAAGATGCATTAATTAAGCAATGTTATTATTAACCCGGCCAGCTGAATGACACGGCGATGTGATGTCAACATGGCGGCCACCATGAGGGGGCGCCCCGCTCCATACAGAAACCGCTTTTTTTCTGCAAAACTGACAGGACTTGAATCTTATCGCACGTGGTATTTCTCAAACGCGGTTTAACGGGTTACTTCGCAAAACAATGACTGAATGCAGCTTTAAGCTGGGCGTCCATCATTTCCCGAACGCTTTCCGTTTAATAAAAGGTCACTCGGTTTGTGTAAGCAGTTTCAAAGTGCATGAAGTTTTGAATTCGGTTATTGCTGGACGGCCGAAGCGCTTCTCTTCCATCGCCCCACCTTGGTGATGATAAGTGAGCTAGAAACATCGTCCCATCATCATCATCCCTGCCCCTGCGCGCACCCCGCCCATCTCCGTTCCACTTCGCCTGCGCTTCCTTCTCATTCAGCAAACGCACTGTCCTGTGGCGAGAGAGGGGTCCTTTCCACCCCACAGCCAAACAAAAGAAGGCTGGAAAAGGAGCAAATCTAGCAAAGACCTCTTAAAGGGCTGGAGGACCCCTGAATTCTGCGTTTTTGTGTGAAGAGGGCAGCGTTCTTGAGCAAATTGCAGGAAGGAACACTGGGAATCTTTTTAATATCCATCTGCTGGCAGTGTGTCATGTGGAGTGAGGGGTCACACAGGAGGATGACCTGTTTTTCACCTGTCGTTCTCCAGTATACAGCTGAACGGGTTTGCCTGCGAGAAGACTCTCTCTGAACAACCCTCCAACACGCGCTCAGATGCTCACCTGGGTCTGTGTCCGGTTTGGGCTCCAGTTTTTAAAAGCATCGCCTCAGAGATCCCACTGTCCGGGGTGATAGAAGCGCTGGAGCGATGCAGTCCATGCTGTCCTCTGCTGTCGTGCTGTAAGTTTCACGTGTAATTGTTGAGTTTGAGTTGAAGGCTGTGTTGTAGCGAGTCTCCATCTGCTGATGGCTCCACCGTTTTGTCCAGCCTGAGCGTTTGTTGTGTTTCCCATCTCTGGGTCAGACGATAGCCTCAGCAGATGCTGGGTTCTCATAATAACACTTCCCACCCAGTGTCTCCTCAGATAACAGCAGCATGCACACTGATGATGAGACCTTCTGAATCCTGCTTAGACTGTAGGGTAGAAGTCCTGTGCTGGTCAATACAAATAAGGATGTCATAAATTAAATATAAACATAAATTAAATTACAGTAAATTAAAACTACCAAGAATAATTAAGTATTTATTATATTACATTAAATTATTTTATAAAATATTATATTATATATTTATATTTTTAACCTAATACTCTTGGCACAAAAATCATGGGGGCTAAAGGGGTCCCCTCTTTATGGTTTTATGGTCTTTTTGGTTTATGGTTTTCTTGACACATGACAACAAAATGGCTTCCTTCATGTTAGTTACAACACACTGACTTCAATTATGTGACCAGATGTTTGTCAGTATTAAAATTAAATAAATTAAAATCCTTTACGTATTTATATATATATTTTTTTCCTTTTTATGATCTTCAGACTGATACCTTTTTTTACTGTCAGTTTAGAAACTGACGGCATGCTCATCACAGGTATATTCTATGCCATTGTGCGTATGATAATCTTTTCTAAACATGTATTTATTTTAATGCACTTAATCCACACAGAAATGTAGAAATTTTATATTTAACCATATATCAAAATCAGTATTAATATTTTGTTTAACAAGAAGTGTCATAAAATAGAAGAGACTGTAGTTGGTTGGATCAGGGTTCATTCGTGGGTCATAATCAGGTGGTCACAAAATGATCACTTTTGAGTATTTTTGCCCTCCTGATTCATGGTAATAGATTAAAATTTGTTGAGGCAAGGACACCTTTTTAATTTGTCATGTTAAAACAAAAAGCATTTAACCCTAGCACCTAATATATACATATATATATATATATATATAATAAAAATAAGGTAAAACATGAATGCTGGTTGCTAAAAATGGGAAGTGATTACATTTTGGTAGATTTGGAAGCCTGTGATACATTATGATGGCTGGCTGACATCACTTAGGAAAAGAGAGTGAGTGAGGCTGGTTGGCACATGTATAAAGTATTATTAACAATTCCTAGCAGATTTGGACATTGATCTTTAAATGCATGCAGACACTCACATGTGGTGTTAGTTTGGGGTAAAATAAACATCTTTTCTTCATGTTGCATCCTTCTTATAACTGCAGTCTTTTAACACTGTGCCAACCAACCCTATAATATCATCCTGAATTAAAAAAAGAGAAGAAGAAAAAGATTGTGTCATACTGAGTCCCCTTTTATCTAAGGATTTAACCTTTAATTTGCACCTAATTGGCTTATCTTAACTTAACATTTGATGAAGCAACAATATTCAACCTCAGTCTCCCCTGCACAAGTTTAAAAAAGAGCAAATGCAAGTGTCAGGCAATCACATGTGTCTTTTCTATTTCTCTTTGGCCAGATGCTTCCAGGTCGTGTTACAGTTCTACAGCCCGTTACAGGTGCTTACAGTCTGCATGTGTTACCGATAATAAAACCATATATCAATTGATAGTTCATAAATCATTGAAAGTGATATGTGACCGACTCCTGTGTTTGTGCAGGTGTTAGCAGTGGAAAATGTTAACTTTGGAGTACACGTAGAGAATCAAACAGGGGTGCGGGACGGCCTGAGCCGGAAACACCATCGGGTTTACCAACTGTACAGTCGGACCAGCGGAAAACACATCCAGGTGCTTGGCAAAAAAATCACCGCCATGGGAGAGGATGGGGATAAATATGGTAAGGAATCATCTGAATGCATTTGGTCAACCTGTACACATGAGATTAAACTGATTGGACACAGATAATAAATAATATATATATATGTATATATATATATATATATATGTGTGTGTGTGTGTGTGTGTGTGTGTGTGTGTGTGTATAAATAAACAAAAAAAGATAAATAAATAGAAGAATATTTAATAAAGGATATACACACACACAAACACACATTTATTTTCACTATTTAAAATGTAAATAAAAAATACAAAAAAATAAATAATAATAATAAAGTAAAACATAGCGTGTGCATATTATTACTCTTTTGTTGGTTTAGATTGCTTCTCTTGTCATCATTTTTAAGTTGTTTTGCATAAAAGCATCTGCTAAATGAATAAATGTAAATATTATGTAAATATTAATTATTTATATTAGTTATTTTGTAAATAATTTATAAGAAAATGCACCACTTAATTTGCACAATAATTAATTAGGAATTTCATATATTTTAATTAGGTATATTAGTTATATATAGGTGTGTTTGTGTTAAATTGTAATAAAATATATACATTTATATATATATATATATATATATATATATATATATATATATATATATATATATATATATATATATATATATATATATATATACCACAATTGTTTGTTACTACTTTTAATACTTATGCTAATTATGCTTTTAATACTAATGCATTTATCAAATAAATGTATAATAAATACATTTATAAATATGTAGTAAATATTTAAAAAAAGAGATTTAATTATTTATCTAAAACCACTACCACACTTCTGTGGTAAAACCTGAAGTAAAAAATCATCCGCCAACCACAGTTGTCTTGCTAAACTGTAATTTCTATGACAGTGCATGTAATGCGTTTGAGTGTCAATTATGTTCATTTATATTTCTGTGTGTTTGTATTTGTGTGTTTCTTCACAAGCCCAGCTCGTGGTGGAGGCCGACACCTTTGGGAGTCAAGTGAGAATAAGAGGAAAAGAGACAAACTACTACTTGTGCATGAACCGTAAGGGGAAGCTCTTGGGGAAGGTGAGTTACTGAGAAATGACTGGACTTGATACTGTAGGGTTAACATCCTTTAAATCATTCATGCCCTGATGAGGCTTTCAAACATTGATTTGAAACAACCTGAAGTCTCAGTGTGAAAAAACCTCATAAAATGCACATCTTTGTTGGACTCTTTGATTAAAAAAATAAATTATTAAAAAGCAAATATTGGCATAAAATACCACACCATTACATCACCAACCTGGAAGTTGGTACAAAGCCAGATGGAGAAATGCTTTCAAGTCTTTTTTTTTGCCAAATTCTGACCTTACCACATGAATAATGCAGCAGAAAGACGCATTAGACCAGGCAACAAGTCTTCGTTTTCCAATTTTGGTGAACCCATGCAACTTGTTTCCTGTTCTAAGCTGACAGAAGTGGCACCCGGTGTGGTCTTCCACTACTATAGCCCATCTGCTTCAAAGTTCAATGTGTTGCGTTTTCAGAGATGCTCTTCTGCATAGCTTGTGTTTCTTTGAGATACTGTTGACTTTCTATCACCTTGAATGAGTCTGGCCATCCTCCTGGCGTCAAGGTATTTTCACCCACAGAGCTGCCACTCATTTTTAGACCATTCTCTGTGTGTGAAAACAACCACCTCACATTTACAGTCACTTAAACCACCTTTCTTCCTTCTAATGATCAGTTTAAACTTCATGCACATTGTTTTGACAATGTCTGAGTTGCTGGCATGTGATCGGCTGATTAGATGTATTAATAAGCAGGTGTACCTAATAAAGTGACCAGTGAGTGTATAATAAACATGCCTCTTTTAATGAAAAGATGTACATTTTTCAAATTACAGAAAGACAGCAGCGCAAACGGAGGCTGCATTTTCATCGAGATAATGCTTGAGAATAACTACACCGCTTGGATGTCAGCGCGCTATGTGGGCTGGTACATCGGCTTCACCAAAAGGGGCCGACCACGCAGAGGTCCGAACACGTTACCCAACCAACGAGACGTGCATTTCATGAAACGCTTCCCTCCAGGAGAGCAGCCCGACCTGCAGGCCTGCAGCTTTACTACGGTCAGCAAGAGGAGCAAAAGAGTCCAGCAGACCTCCACTGCTCCTCCAGCACTCCAGTGATACTACAAACACTGACTGTTGCGCAAAGATCACGTCTTACAGAGGATCTAGAGACGCTCTTCCTTACAACGCAAGTAGGTTAGGCTTTAGGACCAACCTTTCAATAGAAGTCACAGTCAGAGGACAGACAAGGTTGCTTAAACATTGTGTAATCATGCAAATATAACCAAAGACTCCTGGGCAATTGTCCAGTCACTAAACCCTGACAATAAGGGGACCAAGCACTTCAGAGGCCAAAGAATTCCCCTCTAATGTCCAGTGCCACTATGAATGAGCAAAGAGCTCTACTTGCGTTGAGTTGTATGGCTGGAAAACTGGCAAGTGCATGGAATAATATGCATTAGTTGAAACTTTGAGACTTCGATGGTTACGACCAAAAGGGCCATTAAAGGACCTACTTTGTGAACTCATCAAATTCAACTTTGGGCCAATTAGAGCCACGAGATTGTAAACAAGAACCAAAGTCATTCAGAATGTATTTGTCAAGAAAATCTTATTTGACATCCTGGTGAACATGTAGTTATGGTTTTGCTACAGATATATCACATTATACCAGGAGTATCTAGAGTCTTTCATATTCTTCCAATGAAAGAGTGTAATTTAAAGGGAGTGACATACACTACCGTTCATTATGTTTGGGGTTGGTAAGATTTTTAAAAGTTTTTTGAAAGAAGCTCCTATACTCACCAAAAACTGCATTTGATCAAATACAGAAAAATATGGTGAAACAATTACAATTTACAGTAACTTTTCAGTTTTCATATATTTTTTCATTGCATGATTTGAATGTTGAACAGTTGTGCTGCTCTATATTTTGTCAAAATCAAAAGTACAGTATTACTGAATTTAATATCACAGTTGATCAGTTCAACTCATCTTTGCCGAATAAAACCTCAATTACCCTAAACATTTGAACGGTAGTGGAAATATAATTTAGCAGCAAAGAATGTCAAATTAAATATTCTGACCACTAATAAAAATGGTAACAACCCCCACAAAAGAAAGTATGAAAAGGGGCATATAAAAGACAGAGTAAGCAAATACTGATCTGCACTGATTTTCATGGCGGTTTAAAACAAAATATCCATTACTGGCCACAACATGATTTGATATTCACTCTAGAGAGTTACATTTATCAGTTATTTGAACCGACCCCGGAGTCAGTGTTGTAATGCTAAATGTTGCAGTTACTGTTGCAAATTACTCTGTCCCAAAACCACTTGGGGCTGGTGAAATCTTGAGAGATGAAATATTTTGATACTATTCATGTTATTAAAATATTTATTTTGTGGATCAAGGGTTTCATCTTTTGAGCCTTTAACCTGAATATTGGTGTTTTTTGGGGGTCTAAACTCTGTTTTATTGCCACCTGGTGGACCCAGAGAGTATAAAACTACAGCCTTAAAAGGCACTGTGTAAAACAGAATAGAACTAGTTTAACTATTAAGAGTTCCAAACAAGAAGCTAAACTGTAGAACAAAACCAAGAAGATTTAAACACATATGAACCCTCTTTTGAGGGTTTGTCTGTACTCTAGTCATTTACTACATTCCAGATCAGTCATATTGGGCAGAGTTCGCACAGAATGGAACTGGATGGAATGGATTCTTGAGATTTCGGACTAAAATATTGCTCTGCATTCAAACACTTTTTGAACTGCTACAGCACTGAACTGGGCTCTTATTGTGGCTGTTGCCATGGTGGCGTTCATAAGGAAAGCTGAAATCAAATAAGACGAAAATGACAGTACTGCCAATTTCCACATATTCGGAGCAGGAGGTAAACTTAAATATTTGAACAGCGGCCCCGCGATTTTTGGCGGTCTTGGCAGGCATGGCAGCAGGTTACTGAAATCTGGGCCTGTCGGAAAGCCTTTATCTCAAAAGAGCGAATCATGCACACACACACACACACACACTATATTATACATAAAAACAAGATGCGCTTGTGCAAGCTTCTTCACACTCCTTCACAGTCAAGTACTTTATTCTTATTAATAACGCTTTTTTCTTTAAAAAAATCTTTTCAATATACAACACCATTTTAGACGAGACAATTCTGTTTACAACTAAATTGAGATCAGTTATGTGTCATTCAGAACCTAGACGAGCAGACGGTGAAAAGGGGAACGAGACGGATAGCGCTAAAAACAAGAAATGGAGGGACATATCAGGAGAAGAGTCAAAAGTCTACAATTATTCATACGATTTCACAAGAAAAGAAAATATGAAGTCAATTTCTCCAAAAAAAAAAAGGAAAAGCATAAAAAAACAAAAACGCAAGACAGAAACCAAGGGGTTGACCAGCACACGTTACACGTCCCATCGCTCGCTCATTCATGCAGAACAGTCCAGAGGGAAGGAAGGCACTCAGACCTTGCCTTCTCCCTTTTGTTTTTCATCTTTTACTTTTTGAATCAATAAAAGTAAAACAAACAAAAGATGGATACAGAGTTAATGGGCCCAGGGGGCGGAGCCAGGGCAGCTGTCACTCTGTACGCAGTGGCGGGGGAGAGCGGGGGGGGGGGCTCCACGCCCACCCTTACACTCTGCTTAATGGCATCGCTCTCTCCATCTTTTCTCCACCTCCTCCTCCGCAGAGAGGGAGAAAGAGAACTGATGTGGTCCGTGTCATGGGGCGGCCCTCAAATCGACTGAAGAGGGGGGAGAAATAAAACGGACAGATGGAGAGAGGAGGGTGAAGGGGAGGGGGGTGATGGTGGCGTTCCTCGACCTTTGATCCTGGCACACTTCCACAGAGACTGGGTCACCCGAACAGTCTCCACACACACTCGCACACACTCCGCACGCCACCAGGGCTTCCCTGTCGAGAGATCACATGCATGCAAGTTAGAGTTTGTATTATGATGTATGTGTGTGTGTGTGTTTGTGAACTTTGTGTGTGCTACCTGCTATCTGGATATATAGGTATACGTGCGGGACGGCGATCGTCCTTCCGTCTGCCCGTTGGTCGACACATTAAGGAAGTCCCAGATCAGGATAGTGTCATCGTGGGAACTGCTGATGATCTGGAACTCGTCGAACTGGAGCCGGAACACTCGGCCAGAATGTTCCTGCACGCAGACAGGCTATATTAAAACAATTCATCCATGACAACACTGCTGCGAATCGAAATCAGTCACAGAATGACGTGATGCAAGACTATGGTGCTATAAATGTGTGACATTGCAGAGGGCTGATTGACTACACATGACTGAGATGAGCAACAGACCAGAGACTCTTAGGAGTGAGTAACACAGAGCAGTTAACTTTAGTCACAGAGCAATTGGTCAGCGGATGTTTAGCCAATTTGAGATTATTGCCATGTACACATTTAAAGATTTGTTTTCAAAAAAAAAAAAAAAAAAAAAACAGCAACTTGAGAGTCTGAAGACGAGGAGATGGAAACTCACCACTAGTGTACGTAGACACAGAGTGCTGGCTGGGGCTCGTGGATCGAGAGCAGCTTGTAGGTCCCATACTTTAATTTTACTGTGCATGCACACACAAACACATTAAAACACATTAGACAATGCACAAAAAGAAAAAAAAATATGACCATCATAAATCCATGGTACATTGGTTAAAAAACCCTCTCTCAATCTTATGTCGCAAAGCAGCTCTAGAGGCGCATTTCACACATAATCTACAGATAATCTGTGATTCAACTGTGGGATTAAAAGTGACTGCTCCCTCGGCTGTGAGGGTATTGTGCACTGCTCATGTATCAGATTAATGACCGGAGCACAGGGAGCAGACAAACGAAACTCCACAATTAAAGATGTGAGAATAAAGAGATTATTCACATTAAGGCCAGGAATAAACCAGCCGTAATCCAGACAAAAAAAAAAAAAAAAAAAAAAAAGCTTTATTCATTTAATCCCCCAGACTACACTATGATTCAACAATGGCAGTTTGAGAAGGTCAAGGAGGGATTTTGCTAATAATTCATTTAAAAATGTGCTTCCCAATTTCTAATGTTACATACTTTTTTTTTTTTTTGAGACTTTTTATGAGCTCTTCCCCTCCCAGTTTTATTTGGCTGTCACCAAACAGTTGCAAAAATTGTTTTTCCACATTCTTTTATTCTTCAATGCACTGCAGTGAAAAAAAATGGCAATAAAACTTCCTTTAACTGTGAGCTAGAATCAGACTCAGACGTACCCGTCATACGCTCCACTCACGATCCGCTTGTTATCAAAGCGAATACAGCGGACAAGCTCCTCGTGCCCTTCCAAAACCCGCAAGCAAGCTCCACACTCAATATCCCACAGCCTGGAGAAACAGATTAACACATTTTGTGAGAAAATAAATCATACAAGTAAAGAATACTAACTGGCTGAATCCAGGTCACATTCTTACCCTCCAAAAGAACAATTCTACCAACAAGAAAAACAAAGAATCAGGTTACATTTCGCATGAAGAAAATAAAGTCCTTTATGATTTTTAAAGGACCATTATTTTCAGACCAATTAAACTTAAATTACTTTTACTTTCATAAACGTTCATTATAAAAAAAAAAAGAAAAAAAAAAAAAGAAAAAAAAAAAAGAATTATACTTAGAATTAAATTAATAAACAGAAATAAAAGAAATATTTGAATTAGGTATCTTATTCAGACAAAGGCTAAATTTTTTACCAAAAATACAGTAAAAAGAGTAATATACATTACATTAAATATTAATTTAAAATTATTTAAGATAAATAAATAAGAGTAAACAATAATTAAAACAACGTTTTACTGGTATTTATCAATTTTTTTAATTATCCACTTTTTAATGCCATGTCAGCATCAAGGCTATTTTCATGGCGATCTCTGAATAAATTATACAAGGTATAAATTTATAAAGGAGACATTTCAGATGTACACTAGACAAACTAAAATACATTCAAGTGAGATTTTTTAAATGAATCAATTTAACACCTCTACGTTTTACTGGTAAAAAATGTACTCCAGTATCCTGGGATGAAATGTCACCTGGGTATTTTCGACATTTCTTGAGATACACTCAACTACTATTAAACAACTTGAATGATATCTTATTCACACACACACCTGATGGTGTTGTCGGAGGAGCCGCTGACCACAAGTCTGTCTCTGTACTGCAGGCAGGCAATTCCTCGCTTATGACCGTTTAGTGTCCGAACAAACTCGCAGGTGCTTGTACTCCACACCTGCAAAACACAGTACATCACACAACAGGATTAAACATTAAATACTTTAAATCTGTTCCAAATCACTGCCACCTATCCTTAGAATAATCCATAGGCATATTTAATAAAATACCAGTATGTATGTGCATGAGAAAACACCTCCAGACATCTACACACACCAGCCCTCACTGCCCTGCCTCATTATTTGGGGAATGTTTAGATAGGGTGGGGGTGCAGAATGACTTGGCACCCCTCCCAGAGTGATGGGTGGGCTGGATCAGAGCTGTCTGTTTCTGGAATCTCAAATGCTCCGAGTCCAGCATCTAGAGCGGCATGAGTGCTGAAGAGGACTCTGGGAAAAGGCAAGGACTATTACCGTTTCTGCAGTCTACAGAGAATTAAGAAACTATTACTCTACTGCCCTCTGCTGGGAACTTCTGTGCTTTGGACAGAACAAGCTGACACCGAAATTGTCACCAAATTCCAGCTGCATGACAATATAGCCTAGTCCACTGCAGCTTATTGTCATCAATATGAGAATAATGTAAGAAGTTTGATTGACAGCTGATGGCGGTCATTCAGAGTGCTGACCTTTATGGTCCGATCTCCAGAGGCAGAGACAATGTACTTGTCGTCAAAGTCGACCACATTGACGGCAGCCCTGTGTCCGACGAGGACCCGGCGGAGACTGATGTCCGTAGGAGAGGCCATGTCCCAGACGGCGATGGAGCGATCCTTCGAGCAGGTGACCATCAGCCCATTACAGAATCGCAGGTGGAGCACGGCCTCGTTGTGGTGAATCAGAGTGTTCAGAACCTCCCCCGAGGTCACATCCCACACTCTGGGTAAAAAGAGAAGGAAAGCAAAGTCAGCCCTGATTTTATCAGTCCTTTATCCATTCCAGCTGAACAGACATGTGGAGAGATGGTGGGGGGGTTACTGAAAAAAAAAAAAATGAACAGAGCGAGAATCCGATGGAAATCTGACCTGACAGTGGAATCAGAGGAGCCGGTAACAATGACTCTCTCGTCGTATTGCAGACACAGCACAGAGCCTGTGTGCCCCGTCAGGATCTTCAAACACTCCAGAGTCTGTTTATCCCATATCTGAATGCAAACACACATATGACGTCTTTTTACAAATTGCAAACACCATGAATTTCACAATGTCAAATAAAACTTCTGTTAACTAGATCATTAAACAAAAACAATTTCTAGCTAGGATGCACCAATAGTCAATAACTAATTGTAATATTATGGCCAATATCGGTTAATTGTCAAGTTTTATTTAATATCTTTAAATGACAAAATATTCAATTAAATAATGAAATACTCTCTCATCACTATTTGAAGGTTATGCCAATAATTTTAAATATATTTGCCATTTTTCACAACTAAGAGGCATCAAATTTTAAAGGAGTCATAAACTGCCTTTTTTATTGTGTAGTGTTCTCTGATGTCCACTTATAATGGTTAAAAGATTTTTACATAAACAAAACTCCTTATTTAAAAGAAATAGGCAATTTTCCGCCCCATCTTGACCGCCCTCATCTGAACACTCTGTTTGAATAGGCGTGGTGGTTTGTAGACTCAGAAATAAACGCCCACGGCAGTGATTGGTCAACAGTTATGCATGTTTGACAACCTACATCTTTTACAGGCAGTTGCTTCTGTGTTTTAGGTTAAACATAACACATAAATACTCAGTACATTTCAAACTATCTGTAATAACAGACAAAGCAATAGTAACCACATAATTAAAGCTGCAAGCAGCGATGAACGGGCCCTCGCACCCGGGCTCACCGCCATCGTGTGGCTTTAGTAAAAAGGTGAACGTTGAGAAATATGCATTTAATGTCCTAAATATAAGTGGAATATATCAAAGTATATCCCATATATGTGCCAATCTTACCGTTGCCAGCAGGTGGCGCTATCATTATAATGGAATATTGGCCTTCAGATGTGTTCAGGCCAGGACTCTTATCAAACATGTGAAGTTTGGGGAAGATTGAACATTTTATGCTTGAGTTACAACAACTTCTCTTGCTGTGGCAAGACATCAAACTTTGTCATGGCGCCATGGAAACGCCCTTTAACAAAAACTCAAGATCTCCAAAAGTTAACATTGCACAGGCCTTTAGATTAGACTGACCACAAAATATATGTTAATCTCAAAAAAATTATAGGAGTAGTTTGTCGCAGCGTAAAACATGTCACTTCCTGTTGCCAATAGGTGGCGCTATGACTATAACTGAATGTGGGCATGTAGATCTGTTAAGGGCAGAAGTTTTATCTAACATGTGAAGTTTGGGGCAGATTGGACATTGTATGTCTGAGTTACAGCAACTTCCTTTTTCATGGCGAAACATCGAAATTTGTCAGGCCGCCATGGACACGCCCTTTAACGAAATCTAAAGATCTTCGCAATTTAACATCGCAAAGGGCTTAAGATTACACTGACCAGGTTTGGTGTTGATCTGAATAAATCTCTAGGAGGAGTTCGTTAAAGTACAACCCCTGATAATGGCAAAAACAACGCCAATTTTGCAGAGAAAATTCTAAATAACCGACTTCCTGTTGGGATTCGGATTTCATACCAAGAGACTTTTTTGTAGGTATTGATGTGTTAAATGTGTATACCGATTTTTGTACATGTACGTGAAACATAGCTCGAGGCGCACTCTGTTGAAAGTGTATAGGTGGCGCTATCGAGCCATTTTGCCACACTTGATGGAATTTTGGCCTTCAGATGTGTTCAAGCCAGGACTCTTATCACACATGTGCAGTTTGGGGAAGATCGGACATTTTATGCCTGAGTTATAACATATTTTATTCCCATGGCAAGACATCGAACTTCGTGACTGCGCCATGGACACGCCTTTTAACGAAAACTCAAGATCTTCACAACTTAACATCGCACAGGCCTTTAGATTAGACTGACCACAAAAAAGACATTGATGTCATAAAATTTCTAGGAGTAGTTCATCGCAGTGTAAAATATGTCACTTCCTGTTGCCAATAGGTGGCGCTATGACTATAACTGAATATGGGCATGTCAATCTGTTCAGGCCAGGAGTCTCATCAAACATGTGAAGTTTGGGGCAGATTGGTAATTGTATGTCTGAGTTATAGCAACTTCCTGTTTCATGGCGAATCATCAAAATTCGCCAGGCCGCCACGGACACGTCCATTAACGAAAACTCAAAAGCTTCGCAATTTAACATCGCAAAGGCCTTCAGATTAGGCATACCAAATTTGGTGTTGATCTGAATGAATCTCTAGGAGGAGTTCGTTAAAATACAACGCATGGAAATGACAAAAATGACACAAAATTTGCTCATAATATTAGAAATAACCGACTTCCTGTTGGGTTTCGGATTTTGCTCCAAGAGACTTTTTTGTAGGTATTGGAGAGTTACATGTGTATACCGATTTTCATACATGTACATGAAACGTAGCTCGAGGCGCACACAGTTGAACGTGTATAGGTGGCGCTGTTGAGCCATTTTGCCACACCCACTTCTTAAACCCATATCAGACGTAAATTTTCGCCAGTTCTGAGGTGTGTGCAAAGTTTCATGACTTTTCGAGCATGTTTAGGCCCTCAAAAATGCGATTCATTTTGGAGAAGAAGAATAATAATAATAATTAAAGCTGCAAGCAGCGATGAACGGGCCCTCGCACCCGGGCTCACCGGCAGCGAGTGGCTTTAGTTAATAGGTGAACGGTGAGAAATATGCGTTTAAACTCATAAATATAAGTAGAATATATCAATGTTTATTCCATACATGTGCCAATCTTCCTGTTGCCAGCAGGTGGCGCTATCATTATAGTGGAATATTGGCCTTCAGATGTGTTCAGGGCAGGACTTTTGTCGAACATGTGAGGTTTGGAGAGGATTGGACATTTTATGCCTGAGTTACAACAACATCATATTTCATGGCGAAACATCGAAATTTGTCAGGCCGCCATGGACACGCCCTTTAACGAAACCTCAAGATCTTCGCAATTTTAGATCGCAAAAGGCTTTAGATTACACTGACCAAGTTTGGTGTTGATCTGAATAAATCTCTAGGAGGAGTTCGTTAAAGTCCAACCCCTGAAAATGGCCAAAACAACACTAATTTTGCAGAGAAAATTCGAAATAACTGACTTCCTGTTGGGATTCGGATTTCGTACCAAGAGACTTTTTCGTAGATATTGGTGTGTTACATGTGTGTACCGATTTTTGTACATGTACGTGAAACATAGCTCGAGGCGCACTCCGTTTAAAGTGTATACGCACTCCGTTGAAAGTGTATAGGTGGCGCTATCGAGCCATTTTGCCACATTCGATGGAATATTGGCCTTCAGATCTGTTTAGGCCAGGACCCTTATCACACAAGTGAAGTTTGGGCAAGATCGGACATTTTATGCCTGAGTTATAACATCTTTTATTCCCATGGCGAGACATCGAACTTCATCACAGCGCCATGGACACACCTTTTAACAAAAACTCAAGATCTTCACAACTAAACATCACACAGGTCTTTAGATTAGACTGACCACAAAAAAGACATTGATGTCATAAAATTTCTAGGAGTAGTTTGTCGCAGTGTAAAATATGTAACTTCCTGTTGCCAATAGGTGGCGCTATGACTATAACTGAATATTGGCATGTAGATCTGTTCAGGTCAAGAGTCTTATCCAACATGTGAAGTTTGGGGCAGATTGGACATTGTATGTCTGAGTTACAGCAACTTCCTTTTTCATGGCGAAACATCGAAATTTGTCAGGCCGCCATGGACCCGCCCTTTAACGAAACCTCAAGTCCTTCGCAATTTATTATCGCAAAGGGCTTTAGATTACACTGACCAAGTTTGGTGTTGATCTGAATAAATCTCTAGGAGGAGTTCGTTAAAATACAACCCCTGAAAATGGCAAAAACAACACCAATTTTGAAGGGAAAATTCAAAATAACCGACTTCCTGTTGGGATCCGGATTTCGTACCAAGAGACTTTTTTGTAGGTATTGGAGTGTTACATGTGTGTACCAATTTTTGTACATGTACGTGAAACATAGCTCGAGGCGCACTCCTTTGAAAGTGTATAGGTGGCGCTATAGAGCCATACTGCCACACCGGATGGAATATTGGCCTGCAGATCTGTTCAGGCCAGGACTCTTATCACACATGTGAAGTTTGGGGAAGATCGGACATTTTATGCCTGAGTTATAACATCTTTTATTCCCATGGCGAGACATTGAACTTCGTCACGGCGCCATGAACAAGCCTTTTAACGAAAACTCAAGATCTTCACAACTGAACATCGCACAGGCCTTTAGATTAGACTGACTACAAAAAAGACACTGATGTCATAAAATTTCTAGGAGTAGTTTGTCGCAGCGTAAAATATGTCACTTCCTGTTGCCAATAGGTGGCGCTATGACTATAACTGAATATGGGCATGTCAATATGTTCAGGTTCGGAGTCTCATCAAACATGTGAAGTTTGGGGCAGATTGGACATTGTATGTCTGAGTTATAGCAACTTCATTTTTCATGGCGAATCATCGAAATTCGCCAGGCCGCCACGGACACGCCCTTCAACGAAAACTCAAGATCTTCGCAATTTAACATCGCAAAGGCCTTTAGATTAGGCATACCAAATTTGGTGTTGATTTGAAGAAATCTCTAGGAGGAGTTCGTTAAAATACAACATATGGAAATGACCAAAATTACACAAAATTTGCTCATAATATTACAAATAACCGACTTCCTGTTGGTTTTAGAATTTTGCTCCAAGAGTCTTTTTTGTAGGTATTGGTGTGTTACATATGTGTGCCAATTTTCGTGCATGTACGTGAAACATAGCTCGAAGGCTGTTGATTTTCTTCGTATAGGTGGCGCTGTCGAGCCATTTTGCCACACCCTCTTCTGAATCCTATATCAGACGAAAATTTTCACCTGGTTTTACGCGTGTGCAAAGTTTCATGACTTTTTGAGCATGTTTAAGTCCTCAAAAATGCGATTCATTTTGGAGAAGCGGAAGAATAAGAATAAATATAGCTGCAAGCAGCGATGGCGGGCTCAAGCCACCAATGCCATCGCCACCCCGGTGGCATCAGATAAAGTGTGCCCAGCGGGCACATGCATTCCTAATATCCCTCTGGCAGTGAGGTTTTAAAGGATATGGCAGTTAAAGGGTTAATCCGAATCATCTAGACTTTAAAATTACATTCACAGAACAATATATATATATATATATATATATATATATATATATATTTATAACTTTAGTAACACTTTACAATAAGATTCCATTTATAAACATTATGTTAACATGAACAATATTTATATAGCATTCATTCATGTCAGTTAATATTCCAAACTTAAACATTAAAACATTGTTTTATTGTGATTTTTTTCCAAGAACATTTTACCAATTCCAAACCATATCAATCTTAATAACTACCATTATTTTTATTTAATCATTTATGAGTGCTATACAATAGTCCAGGAAAGCTGGAAGAGAAAAACACTTTATATTCATGTGTGTAGAATTATTAGGCATGTTTTCTTTTACAGATGGAATGCGCTAAAAAAGAGTTTTAACTCAAACTGTAAAGTCGAAAATTATGAAATACCCATGAGAAATATCAAACACAAATGCAATACAGAAATGGATAAGTTAAGACTTGACCATTATACAAAAAATGCTGACTGGGTCATGAGGTCAGAAAAGAAGAAGAAAAAAACAGGTCAAGAAGAACTGACAAAAAGAATTGCAAAATAATTAGGAATTAATGTGAAGATTAATTTTTAGTCAATTCTGCAAGACAGACTTTCAGGAAAGGAGGTGGAATAAAAATGAGCTCCTAAATCTTAATCCCGGATTCTGGAAGATATATTCCTCAAACCATCAGACAAGAGGAGGTGGTGCTGGTCCTTCACGAGTCACTCTAATCTGTTCATGAAGCCTATATATAAAGTCTTAATATATAGTATTTCACAATACTTCATGGTATTCTAATTAAATTTTTTTTTTTAATCTTAGATCTCTCAGAACCTGACACATTGTAATTCTGAGACTCCAGGAAAGTGGCAGTTCTGTAAAATGTTGGCACTGGAGACTAAATGCTCCCTGATAGTTTCACACCTAATTCACTTAACACACACACAAACACACACACACACACACATTAACCACAGTGACAGAGGGACAGAGTGACATCAGATGTATGATAGTTTTTTAATTTTCTATCATCCATATAGTGTTGTATAGTCATGAAACTATGCATATTTCCTCAGAATGACTTGTCTTCTATGTGTAAATTTTTTTGAAGTGTTTAGAAGCTGCACTTTAAAAAAATAAAAGACATTTACTGGTTACTTTTTTACTGTTATTTCAAAAAATCACCACGACAAAACTATTCAAGCTATCCAAAATTCATTCGCACCTGTTCTGTAAGATAAATTCTTTAAACAGTGGTAAAAGAGGATGTGGTGCTGAACCTTCAAGAGTCACTCAAAACGTATCTGTCCATAAAGCCTATAAAGAATTATTCTTAATATACAGTTCACAATACTTCAGCTTGTTATTCTAATTAAGTGAGGGTAATTTTATCAGTAAAATACATAAAATTCATATTATTTTTCTTTGAAAGATTTCTATAAATGATTTAAATCATACTTGTTTCTACAATAATTATTTAAAAGTAATCCTATAGCTCCATCTGGTGGCCATTATTGGTTTTCCTAATATCCCTCTGGCAGTGAGGTTTTAAAGGATATGGCAGTTAAAGGGTTAATCCGAATCATCTAGACTTTAAAATTACATTCACAGAACAATATATATATATATATATATATATATATATATATATATATATATATATATATATATATATATATATATATATATATATATATATATATTTATAACTTTAGTAACACTTTACAATAAGATTCCATTTATAAACATTATGTTAACATGAACAATATTTATATAGCATTCATTCATGTCAGTTAATATTCCAAACTTAAACATTAAAACATTGTTTTATTGTGATTTTTTTTCCAAGAACATTTTACCAATTCCAAACCATATCAATCTTAATAACTACCATTATTTTTATTTAATCATTTATGAGTGCTATACAATAGTCCAGGAAAGCTGGAAGAGAAAAACACTTTATATTCATGTGTGTAGAATTATTAGGCATGTTTTCTTTTACAGATGGAATGCGCTAAAAAAGAGTTTTAACTCAAACTGTAAAGTCGAAAATTATGAAATACCCATGAGAAATATCAAACACAAATGCAATACAGAAATGGATAAGTTAAGACTTGACCATTATACAAAAAATGCTGACTGGGTCATGAGGTCAGAAAAGAAGAAGAAAAAAACAGGTCAAGAAGAACTGACAAAAAGAATTGCAAAATAATTAGGAATTAATGTGAAGATTAATTTTTAGTCAATTCTGCAAGACAGACTTTCAGGCAAGGAGGTGGAATAAAAATGAGCTCCTAAATCTTAATCCCGGATTCTGGAAGATATATTCCTCAAACCATCAGACAAGAGGAGGTGGTGCTGGTCCTTCACGAGTCAGTCTAATCTGTTCATAAAGCCTATATATAAAGTCTTAATATATAGTATTTCACAATACTTCATGGTATTCTAATTAAATCATTTTTTGAATCTTAGATCTCTCAGAACCTGACACATTGTAATTCTGAGACTCCAGGAAAGTGGCAGTTCTGTAAAATGTTGGCACTGGAGACTAAATGTTCCCTGATAGTTTCACACCTAATTCACTTAACACACACACACACACACACACACACACACACACATTACCCACAGTGACAGAGGGACAGAGTGACATCAGATGTATGATAGTTTTTTAATTTTCTATCATCCATATAGTGTTGTATAGTCATGAAACTATGCATATTTCCTCAGAATGACTTGTCTTCTATGTGTAAATTTTTTTGAAGTGTTTAGAAGCTGCACTTTTAAAAAATAAAAGACATTTACTGGTTACTTTTTTACTGTTATTTCAAAAAATCACCACGACAAAACCATTCAAGCTATCCAAAATTCATTCGCACCTGTTCTGTAAGATAAATTCTTTAAACAGTGGTAAAAGAGGATGTGGTGCTGAACCTTCAAGAGTCACTCAAAACGTATCTGTCCATAAAGCCTATAAAGAATTATTCTTAATATACAGTTCACAATACTTCAGCTTGTTATTCTAATTAAGTGAGGGTCATTTTATCAGTAAAATACATAAAATTCATATTATTTTTCTTTGAAAGATTTCTATAAATTATTTAAATCATACTTGTTTCTACAATAATTATTTAAAAGTAATCCTATAGCTCCATCTGGTGGCCATTATTGGTACTAAGAATTGCAAGCTTCATTTATAAGTTATGATAGTTTTAATTTTTTTCTGGCTCTTGAAAATGATAAAGCTTTGAAACTGACTGTGGTTCCTTCAAATGATGACTTCTACGTATATAAAAAATTATGAAGAGTTTGGAATGAAAAAATTTAAAGATATAGTAAAATAACTATTGTATTTTTTTATGTTACTTTAATAAATCGCTATGGCCACACCATTTAAGGTGTCCTAAACCCATTCGCAATTTAACATCTTCAGTATATTGGCTTCATGTTAAAAAAAAAGTTTGGTGTGAACTACTTGTGTCTTCTTGGAGGAGTATGAATTCATTTACAGGCTGATTTTATCATAAATCCACAATAACATTTCTGAGTTCTGTATCAATCTGTGTTGTTGTTTGTTTATTTTTATTTTTTTATTTTTCATAGGAAGATAACTGATCCTTTACTCTCCTTTTTAATAAATGTGCTTATAAACCAAAAACAAGCTATTTATAGCTGTATATATGCTTACTACTGACTATTAATATTGGGACAAGGCTTTATAAAGCATGAACTGACTATTTACTTTTTGAGTTTGAAATTATTATTTGCAGCACAAATAAGGTTTTTTACGATTTTTAAAAATTCCTAAAACTGTAAGAAAAGGATAAGGCCTAAGATTTCTATGTGAGTGGCTAAATTTATTTGTTTTTATATCTATAATGCATAAACTATGAAATTATACAAAATATATAAAAAAGTACAACAGTTATTGTTTTCCAATGTTTTTTAGCCTACGGCAATCATTCTAAACAGCTTGAATAAAACCTGTTAATATTTATTATAGACCACTGTAACTGTGTATAATCTAACAAACAAGTTTATTATGAAAATAAAAGTGTGTACACCAGATAAATTGGACGATAAAGAAATTGCTAACAATAGTATAATAGAGCATGTTTTATGTTTGTAGGCGTTTAGATGCAGAAATGGACAAATCAAATGTAAAATAAAATGTAATTGATTTAATTAAATATAGATTAATTCTTGTTAGATCAAAATAATAAATAAATAAATACGTACACACATTAAAAACGCAGCCAAGATGAATGAATTACATTTTTTATATAGATTAAAATTGAAGACAGAAGCAGCTGGTATATGCGGTCACTTAATATTAAAATCCAGTAGATCCACTTCAGATTTATTTCTCAACAGTTTATGTTCACGTGGCTGTTTTCGTTTATATTCGCCATAATCTTGTCCGTTATGTGTTCGTTCGTACGACGAAAGGCAGAATCCTGCAGCTCGAGAGATATATGTTATTCTGCCAGTCGCGCTTTCAAATAGTCTTGCACACTTAAACGGGTCACAAACACCTGCATTTAGCTCTTGTAGTGTTACAATGGGTTTATTGTGTGCATTTGTGGTAATATTTTATTTAAAAAAGCTCTTAAACAAGAATAAATTCGTTTTTTTTTTTTAGCTCGACACTGTACGCGCTGATCGGAGGCGTGATTTCAGATAGGCAGCCGCAAATATTTCATTTTCACACAAACAGTTCAAAAACATCTGAATTTAGCTCTTGGTGTGTTCTAATTGGTGAATTGTGTGATATCGCTGCAATACTTTATTTTTAATAGCTATAAAACAAGAATAAACTCGTTTTTTCTGAGCTCATCATTCCAGATGCTCATGCTCAGAGCGGTGATTCATCTCTCGTGTTTCACACGTATCACTGACCACACACACATCAATTATTAATGAGCCCTGACCCGGTAATAATCATATATGTTGGTTTAGCTTGTCAGTGTGAATTAAATCCAAGTATTTATTTGTATTTTAACCGATTTAAAAGAGAAACTAAATCTCCGGTAATTGCACCTGTAGGGGCGCAATTTCTCTCAGACAATGGAAGTCTGAAGCACATATACTCAAACAGAGGGACAGAGTGATATGAGATGTCTGACAGTTTTTTAATTTTCTATTATCCATACAGTGTTGTAAAGTCGTGAAACTATCCATATTTACTCAGAATGACTTTTTGTCTGTATGAAAAAAGGTTTTGAAGTGTTTGGAATTTAAAAATGCAGGAAAATTAATAATTCCAGTTTTACTGTCATTAAAAAAAATCACCACGACAAAACCGTTCAAGCTATCCAAAATCCATTGGCAATTTAAGTTGTTTAAAATGTTTTGGCATCATGTAGACAAAGTTTGGTGTGTATAGTGTTACTCTCCTCTGAGCAGTATGCATTAATTCACAACTAAATGTAAAAAAAAATCCACATTCAAATAAAAATAGCTGACTTCCTGTTGATCGTAGCTGATGACTGTGAATTAGAAAGTTGTCCGTCTTGATAAGAACAATTTTTTTACCGAGTTTGGTGTCTGTAGCTAAAACTAACCCCCCCACTTTTGACAAAAGGTGGCGCTATAGAGTGCCTCTTCCACGCCCTCTTATGAACTTTTGCCAGTGTCTAGTTATCATAAATACTGATATGTGTTCTGAGTTTGATGAAATTCTAAGCATGTTATATGCCTCAAAATCACCTGAGAAGTATTCCAGTTTGACATGTTGCCACGGCAACAATATTTTTAGATATCCAATTTCCCCCAGCAGATTCATATCGGCTGTGTTTTAACATTATTCTGATGAAGTTTGAAGCAAATCGAGTAAAAATAAGATGCTGAATTCAAAGCATTTTGAAAATGACACACTTCCTGCTGCCAGTTGGTGGCGCTATAACTTTGACTCCTAATAGTCACATATATGTGATCGACATCATACAATGAATAATCTGATGAAGTTTGATTGAAATCAGGAAATGTATGTGGATGGTATTAGACACTTCCTGTTTCTCAATTCTCGCCATAAATTCAACGCCTCGCTACGAGCAAACCGTTCGAGATATCAAAAATCCCCTGGCAATTTTTCATCCCCAATGTCTTGAGATCATGTTGACCGAGTTTGGTGGTAAACGAGTAAAAAACCTATGACAAGTATATCAAATTCCAGAGCATGCGCTTTTTACATAACTCTAAATAGCTGACTTCCTGTTGGGCGGAGCCCAATGACATGCAATACGAAAATTGTTCGGCACAATGAGATCTATATGTGTACTGAGTTTCATATGAATATGTGCAAGTATGTGTGAGTTATACATCAACATTTATGACTGTGTTCCAGGGGGCGCCGTAGAGCCCCTGTGCCACGCCCGGGTCCCAGCCTCTGCAGGCTCCTAAAGGGCACAGATTCCAAAGTGTGCGCAAATTTTCAAGAGTTTTTGAGTATGTTAGGGACCCCAAAAGCCCCCACAACTTTGACCAAAAATATGAATAATAAACCCTAAATAGCCAACTTCCTGTTGGGCGGAGCCTATGACATGCAGTACGAAAGTTGTTTGGTTTAATGAGATCTACATGTGTACCGAGTTTCATGTGTCTACGTGCAAGTATGTATGATATATGGCCCTCAGTATTCCAGGGGGCGCTGTAGAGCCCCTGTGCCACGCCCGTGTATCAGTCTCTGCCCGACCCTAATGGCCGCAGGTTCCAATCTGTGTGCCAATTTTCAAGAGTTTTCGAGCATGTTAAGGACCCCAAAAGCCCCCGTAACGTTAGAAAAAAATAATAATAATAATAATAATAAAAAATAATCCTAAGGAAAACAATAGGGCTCTCGCCCTCCAGGCTTGAGCCCTAATAAATATAGCTGCAAGCAGCGATGGCGGGCTCAAGCCACCAATGCCATCGCCACCCCGGTGGCATCAGGTAAACTGTGCCCAGCGGGCACATGCATTCACAATATCCCTCTGGCAGTGAGGTTTTAAAGGATAAGGCAGTTAAAGGGTTAATCAGAATCATCAAGACTTTAAAATCACATTCACAGAACAATATATATAACTTTAGTGACACTTTACAATAATATTTCATTTCTAAACATTATGTTAACATGAACAATATTTATATAGCATTCATTCATGTCAGTTAATATTCCAAACTTAAACATTAAAACATTGTTTTTTTGTGATTTTTTTCCAAGCACATTTTACCAATTCCAAACCATATCAATCTTAATAACTACCATTATTTTTTATTTAATCATTTATGAGTGCTATACAATAGTCCAGGAAAGCTGGAAGAGAAAAACTCCTTATATTCATGTGTGCAGAATTATTGGGCATGTTTTCTTTTACAGATGAAATGCAATAAAAAAGAGTTTTAACTCAAACTGTTTTAACTCAAAGTCGAAAATTATGAAATACCCATGAGAAATATCAAACACAAATGCAATACAGAAATGGATAAGTTAAGACTTGACCATTGTAGAAAAATGCTGACTGGGTCATGAGGTCAGAAAAGAAGAAGAAGAAAAAAAAACAGGTCAAGAAGAACTGACAAAAATAATTGCAAAATAATTAGGAATTAATGTGAAGATTAATTTTTAGTCAATTCTGCAAGACAGACTTTCAGGAAAGGAGGTGGAATAAAAATGAGCTCCTAAATCTTAATCCCGGATTCTGGAAGATATATTCCTCAAACCATCGGACAAGAGGAGGTGGTGCTGGTCCTTCACAAGTCACTCTAATCTGTTCAAAAAGCCTATATATAAAGTCTTAATATATAGTATTTCACAATACTTCATGGTATTCTAATTAAATCATTTTTTGGAATCTTAGATCTCTCAGAACGTGACACATTGTAATTCTGAGACTCCAGGAAAGTGGCAGTTTTGTAAAATGTTGGCGCTGGAGACTAAATGCTCCCTGATAGTTTCACACCTAATTCACTTAACACACACACACACACACACACACACACACACACAGACACATTACCCACAGTGACAGAGGGACAGAGTGACATCAGATGTATGATAGTTTTTTAATTTTCTATCATCCATATAGTGTTGTATAGTCATGAAACCATGCATATTTCCTCAGAATGACTTGTCTTCTATGTGTACATTTTTTTGAAGTGTTTAGAAGCTGCATTTAAAAAAAGTAAAGACATTTACCGGTTACTTTTTTATTGTTATTTCAAAAAATCACCACGACAAGACCATTCAAGCCATTCAAAATTCATCCGCACCTGTACTGTTAGATACATTCTTTAAACAGTGGTAAAAGAGGATGTGGTGCTGATCCTTCAAGAGTCACTCAAAACGTATTTGTCCATAAAGCCTATAAAGAATTATTCTTAATATACAGTTCACAATACTTCAGCTTGTTATTCTAATTAAGTGAGGGTCATTTTATCAGTAAAATACATAAAATTCATATTATTTTTCTTTGAAAGATTACTATAAATGATTTAAATCATACTTGTTTCTACAATAATTATTTAAAAGTAATCCTATAGCGCCATCTGGTGGCCATTATTGGTACTAAGAATTGCAAGCTTGATTTATATGTTATGATAGTTTTAATTTTATGCTGGCTCTTGAAAATGATAAAGCTATGAAACTTACTGTGCTTCCTTCAAATGATGACTTCTACGTATATAAAAAATTATGAAGAGTTGGAATTAAAAATTTTAAAGATATAGTAAAATAACTATTGTATTTTTTTTATGTTACTTTAATAAATCGCTATGGCCACACCATTTAAGGTATCCTAAACCCATTCGCAATTTAACATCTTCAGTATATTGGCTTCATGTTAAAAAAGTTTGGTGTGAACTACTTGTGTCTTCTTGGAGGAGTATGAATTCATTTACAGGCTGAGTTTATCATAAATCCACAATAACATTTCTGAGTTCTGTATCAATCTGTGTTGTTTGTTTATTTTTTTTAATTTTTTTTTTCATAGGAATATAACTGACCCTTTATTCTCCTTTTTAGTAAATGTGCTTATAAACCAAGAACAAGCTATTTATAGCTGTATTTATAAACTGCTTACTACTGACTATTAATATTGGGACAAGGCTTTATAAAGCATGAACTGACTATTTACTAATGAGTGCAGTTATTATAAAGTGTTATCAATGCATTTGCTAATGTTAACAAATTAGACATTATTTTACAGTGTTATCAAATCCCTTAAATGATTTTTAAGTGTTTTGTAATGATTTTATTGACCTACAAGCATTTGTGAAAGTTCTGCTTGCATTACAGCTTAGTCTTGATCTGTGAGCTGAACAGATTTACTGTTACATCCATGAGATTATGTAAATTCAAATAAATATCATGTCACAGGATGTCAGAGGTCAGTATCAAATTAGTTTGAAATTATTATTTGCAGCACAAATAAGGTTTTTTAGGATTTTTAAAAATCCCTAAAACTGTCAGAAAAGGATAAGGCCTAAGATTTCTATGTGAGTGGCTAAATTTGTTTGTTTTTATAACTATAATGCATAAACTATGAAACTATACAAAATGTATAAAAAAGTACAAGTTATTGTTTTCCAATGTTTTTTATTTATTTATTTATTTTTTTTTGGATTTACATTTTAAAAAATTAGCCTAAGGCAATCATTCTAAACAGCTTGAATAAAACCTGTCAATATTTATTATAGACCACTATAACTGTGTATAATCTAACAAACAAGTTTATTATGAAAATAAAAGCGTGTACACCGGATAAATTGGACGATAAAGAAATTGCTAACAATAGTATACAATAGTTTTTAGGCGTTTAGATGCAGAAATGGAAAAATAAAATGTAAAATAAAATGTAATTGATTTAATTAAATATAGATTAAGTCTTGTTAGAGCAAAATAATAAATAGATACGTACACACATTAAACAAGCAGCCAAGATGAATGAGTTTAATTTTTTATATAGATTAAAATTGAAGACAGAAGCAGCTGGTATGCGGTCACTTAATATTAAATTCCAGTAGATCCACTTTAGATTTATTTCTCAACAGTTTATGTTCACGTGGCTGTTTTCGTTTATATTAGCCAAGCTATTATGTATTTTGAAATAATCTTGTCCTTGAAGTGTTCGTTCTTACGATGAAAGGCAGAATCCTGCAGCTCGAGAGATATATGTTATTCTGCCAGTCGCGCTTTCAAATAGTCTTGCACACTTAAACGGGTCACAAAAGACCTGCATTTAGCTCGTGTTGTGTTATAATGGATGTATTGTGTGCATTTATGGCAATAATTTATTTTAAAAAGCTCTTAAACAAGAATAAATTCGTTAGTTTTGAACTTGTGACACTGTGCGCGCTGATCAGAGGCAGTGATTTCAGATATAGGCAGCCGCGAATATATCATTTTCACACAAACAGTTCAAAAACATCTTAATTTAGCTCTTGGTGTGCTCTAATTGGTGAATTGTGTGATATCGCTGCAATACTTTATTTTTAAAAGCTTTAAAACAGGAATAAATTCGTTTTTTCTGAGCTCTTTACTCCAGACGCTCGTGGTCACAGCGGTGATTCATCTCTCCTATTTCTCACGTATCTCTGGCCAGAAATAATTTATCCATGAGCCCTGAACCGGTAATAATCATATATGTTGGTTTAGCTTGTCAGTGTGAATTAAATCTAAGTATTTATTTGTATTTTAACCGATTTAAAAATGAAACTAAAAGAGAGTCTCCTCCCTTTCAGTCGAATTTCCCTTTCAGGAATTGAACCTGTAGGGGCGCATTTTCTCTCAGACAATGTAAGTCTCAGCACATAATACTCAAACAGAGGGACAGAGTGAGATGAGATGTCTGACAGTTTTTTAATTTTCTGTTATCCATACAGTGTTGTAAAGTCATTAAACTATGCATATTTACTCAGAATAACTTTTTTTCTGTATGAAAAAAGGTTTTGAAGTGTTTGGAATTTAAAAATGCAGGAAAATTAATAGTTCCATCTTTATTGTCATTTAAAAAAATCACCACGACAAAACCATCCAAGCTATCCAAAACCCATTCACAATTTAAGTTCCTCAATGTTTTTTCAACATGTACACCAAGTTTGGTGTGTATAGTGTTACTCTCCTCTGAGCAGTATGCATTAATTCACAGCTAAATGTAAAAAACAATCCACATTCAAATCAAAATAGCCGACTTCCTGTTGGTCGTAGCTGATGACTGTGAATTAGAAAGTTGTCCGTCTTGATAAGAACAATTTTTGTACTGAGTTTGGTGTCTGTAGCTAAAACTAACCCCCTCACTTTTGACAAAAGGTGGCGCTATAGAGTGCCTCTTCCACGCCCTCTTATGAACTTTTGCCAGTGTCTAGCTGTCACTAATACTGATATGTGTTCTGAGTTTGATGAAATTCTAAGCATGTTATATGCCTCAAAATCACCTGAGAAGTATTCCAGTTTGACATGTTGCCACGGCAACAATATTTTTAGATATCAATATCCCCCCAGCAGATTTATATCGGCTGTGTTTTAACATTATTCTGATGAAGTTTGAAGCAAATCGAGTAAAAATAAGATGCTGAATTCAAAGCATTTTGAAAATGACACACTTCCTGCTGCCAGTTGGTGGCGCTATAACTTTGACTCCTAATAGTCACATATATGCGATCGACATCATACAATGAATAATCTGATGAAGTTTGATTAAAATTAGGAAATGTATGTGGATGGTATTAGACACTTCCTGTTTCTCAATTCTCGCCATAAATTAAACGCCTCGCTACGAGCAAACCGTTCGAGATATCAAAAATCCCCTGGCAATTTTTCATCCCCAATGTCTTGAGATCATGTTGACCGAGTTTGGTGGCAATCGAGTAAAAAACCTATGACAAGTATATCAAATTCCAGAGCATGCGCTTTTTACATAACTCTAAATAGCTGACTTCCTGTTGGGTGGAGCCTATGACATGCAATACGCAAGTTGTTCGGCACGATGAGATCTATATGTGTACTGAGTTTCATATTAATACGTGTAAGTATGTGTGAGCTATACATCAATATTAATGACTGTGTTCCAGGGGGCGCCGTAGAGCCCCTGTGCCACGCCCGGGTCCCAACCTCTGCAGGCTCCTAAAGGCCACAGATCCAAAGGTGTGTGCAAATTTCCAAGAGTTTTTGAGTATGTTAAGGACTCCAAAAGCCCCCACAACTTTGACGACAAATATGAATAATAAACCCTAAATAGCCAACTTCCTGTTGGGCGGAGCCTATGATATGCAATACGAAAGTTGTTTGTATTGATGAGTTCTATATGTGTACCGAGTTTCGTATGTCTACGTACAAGTATGTATGATATATGGCCCTCCATATTCCAGGGGGCGCTGTAGAGCCCCTGTGCCACGCCCGTGTATCAGTCTCTGCCCGGCCCTAATGGCCGCAGGTTCCAATGTGTGTGCCAATTTTCAAGACTTTTTAAGCATGTTAAGGGCCCCAAAAGCCCCCGTAACGTTAGAAAAAAATAATAATAATAATAATAATAATAATAATAATAAAAAATAATCCTAAGGAAAACAATAGGGCTCTCGCCCTCCAGGCTTGAGCCCTAATAATAAACAGAGCAGATACAATAGGGTCCTCACACCATCGGTGCTCGGGCCCTAAATATAGCTGCAAGCAGCGATGGCGGGCTCAAGCCACCAATGCCATCGCCACCCCGGTGGCATCAGGTAAACTGTGCCCAGCGGGCACATGCATTCACAATATCCCTCTGGCAGTGAGGTTTTAAAGGATATGGCAGTTAAAGGGTTAATCCGAATCATCTAGACTTTAAAATCACATTCACAGAACAATATATATATATATATATATATATAACTTTAGTAACACTTTACAATAAGATTCCATTTATAAACATTGTTAACATGAACAATATTTATATAGCATTCATTCATGTCAGTTAATATTCCAAACTTAAACATTAAAACATTGTTTTATTGTGATTTTTTTCCAAGCACATTTTACCAATTCCAAACCATATCAATCTTAATAACTACCATTATTTTTTATTTAATAATTTATGAGTGCTAAACAATAGTCCACGAAAGCTGGAAGAGAAAAACAGGTCAAGAAGAACTGACAAAAAGAATTGCAAAATAATTAGGAATTAATGTGAAGATTAATTTCAATTCTGCAAGACAGACTTTCAGGAAAGGAGGTGGAATAAAAATGAGCTCCTAAATCTTAATCCCGGATTCTGGAAGATATGTTCCTCAAACCATCGGACAAGAGGAGGTGGTGCTGGTCCTTCACGAGTCACTCTAATCTGTTCATAAAGCCTATATATAAAGTCTTAATATAAAGTATTTCACAATACTTCATGGTATTCTAATTAAATCATTTTTTGGAATCTTAGATCTCTCAGAACCTGACAAATTGTAATTCTGAGACTCCAGGAAAGTGGCAGTTCTGTAAAATGTTGGCGCTGGAGACTAAATGCTCCCTGATAGTTTCACACCTAATTCACTTAACACACACACAAACACACACACACACACACACACACACACATTACCCACAGTGACAGAGGGACAGAGTGACATCAGATGCATGATAGTTTTTTAATTTTCTATCATCCATATAGTGTTGTATAGTCATGAAACTATGCATATTTCCTCAGAATGACTTGTCTTCTATGTGTACACAATTTCTGAGTTCTGTATCAATCTGTGTTGTTGTTTGTTTATTTTTATTTTTTTATTTTTCATAGGAAGAAAACTGACCCTTTACTCTCCATTTTAATAAATGTGCTTATAAACCAAGAACAAGCTATTTATAGCTGTATTTATAAACTGCTTACTACTGACTATTAATATTGGGACAAGGCTTTATAAAGCATGAACTGACTATTTACTAATGAGTGCAGTTATTATAAAGTGTTATCAATGCATTTGCTAATGTTAACAAATTAAACATTATTTTACAGTGTTATCAAATCCCTTAAAAGATTTGTAAGTGTTTTGTAATGATTTTATTGACCTACAAGCATTTGTGAAAGTTCTGCTTGCATTACAGCTTAGTCTTGATCTGTGAGCTGAACAGATTTACTGTTACATCCATGAGATTATGTAAATTTAAATAAATATCATGTTACAGGATGTCAGAGGTCAGTATCAAATTAATTTGAAATTATTATTTGCAGCACAAATAAGGTTTTTTTGTAGGATTTTTAAAAATCCCTAAAACTGTCAGAAAAGGATAAGGCCTAAGATTTCTATGTGACTGGCTAAATTTATTTGTTTTTATAACTATAATGCATAAACTATGAAATTGTACAAAATGTATAAAAAAAGTACAACAGTTATTCTTTTCCAATGTTTTTTATTTATTTAAATTTTTTTTTTTTTTTTTTTGGATTTACATTTTTAAAAAATTAGCCTATGGCAATCATTCTAAACAGCTTGAATAAAACCTGTCAATATTTATTATAGACCACTGTAACTGTGTATAATCTAACAAACAAGTTTATTATAAAAATAAAAGTGTGTACACCAGATAAATTGGACGATAAATAAATTGCTAACAATAGTATAATAGAGCATGTTTTAGGTTTTTAGGCGTTTAGATGCAGAAATGGACAAATCAAATGTAAAATAAAATGTAATTGATTTAATTAAACATAGATTAAGTCTTGTTAGAGCAAAATAATAAATAAATACGTACACACATTAAAAAAGCAGCCAAGATGAATGAGTTTAATTTTTTATATAGATTAAAAATGAAGACCGAAGCAGCTGGTATATGCGGTTACTTAATATTAAAATCCAGTAGATCCACTTCAGATTTATTTCTCAACAGTTTATGTTCACGTGGCTGTTTTCGTTTATATTAGCCAAGCTATTATGTATTTTGAAATAATCTTGTCCGTGATGTGTTCGTTCTTACGACGAAAGGCAGAATCCTGCAGCTCGAGAGATATATGTTATTCTGCCAGTCGCGCTTTCAAATAGTCTTTCACACATAAACGGGTCACAAACACCTGTATTTAGCTCGTGTTGTGTTATAATGGGTGTATTGTGTGCATTTATTATTATTTATGCAATAATTAATTTTAAAAAGCTCTTAAACAAGAATAAATTCGTTAGTTTTGAACTTGTGACACTGTGCGTGCTGATCGGAGGCAGTGATTTCAGATAGGCAGCCGCGAATATTTCATTTTCACACAAACAGTTCAAAAACATCTTAATTTAGCTCTTGGTATGCTCTAATTGGTGAATTGTGTGATATCGCTGCAATACTTTATTTTTAATAGCTATAAAACAAGAATAAACTCTTTTTTTTTCTGAGCTCATCATTCCACACGCTCCTGCTCAGAGCTGTGATTAATCTCTCGTGTTTCTCACGTATCACTGACCACACATCAATTATTAATGAGCCCTGACCTGATAATAATCATATATGTTGGTTTAGCTTGTCAGTGTGAATTAAATCCAAGTATTTATTTGTATTTTAACCGATTTAAAAGTGAAACCAAAAGAGAGTCTCCTCCCTTTTTTAGTCCGGTAACTGCACCTGTAGGGGCGCATTTTCTCTCAGACAATGGAAGTCTAAGCACACACACTCAAACAGATGGACAGAGTGAGATGAGATTTCTGAGAGTTTTTTAATTTTCTGTTATCCATACAGTGTTGTAAAGTCGTTAAACTATGCATATTTACTCAGAATAACTTTATTTTCTGTATGAAAAAAGGTTTTGAAGTGTTTGGAATTTAAAAATGCAGGAAAATTAATAATTCCATCTTTACTGTCATTTAAAAAAATCACCACGACAAAACCGTTCAAGCTATCCAAAATCCATTGGCAATTTAAGTTGTTTAAAATGTTTGGGCATCATGTAGACAAAGTTTGGTGAGTATAGTGTTACTCTCCTCTGAGCAGTATGCATTAATTCACAGCTAAATGTAAAAAAAAAATCCACATTCAAATCAAAATAGCTGACTTCCTGTTGATCGTAGCTGATGACTGTGAATTAGAAAGTTGTCCGTCTTGAAAAGAACAATTTATGTACCAAGTTTGGTGTCTGTAGCTAAAACTAACCCCCCCACTTTTGACAAAAGGTGGCGCTATAGAGTGCCTCCTTCACGCCCTTTTAAAAGCTTTTGCCATTGTCTAGCTATCACTAATACTGATATGTGTTTTGAGTTTCATGTAAATCTGAGCTTGTTGTCTGCCTCAAACTCACCATAACAGAACATTCAAGTTTGACACGTTGCCATGGCAACACTATATCAGATATCAATATCCCCACAACAGATTTACATCGGCCGTGTTTTGTCATTATTCTGATGAAGTTTTAAGTAAATCGAGTAAAAATAAGATGCTGAATTCAAAGCATTTGGAAAATGACACACTTCCTGCTGCCAGTTGGTGGCGCTATAACGTTGACTCTTAATAGTCACATATATACAATCGGTATCATACAACGAACAAACCCATGAAGTTTGATCAAATTCAGGAAATGTATGTGGATGTTATTAGACATTTCCTGTTTCTCATTTCTCGCCATAAGTTCCACGCCTCGCCACGGGCAAACCGTTCGAGATATCAAAAATCCCCTCGCAATTTTTCATCCTCAATGTCTTGAGATCATGTTCACCGAGTTTCGTGGCGAACGGGTTGAAAACCTCAGAGGAGTATTTCAAATTCCAGAGCATGCTTTTTTTAAACAGCCCTGAATAGCTGACTTCCTGTTGGGCGGAGCCTAGGACATAAAGTGTGAAAGTTGTTCGGCTCAATGAGATCTATAAGTGTACTGAGTTTCATATAAATATATGCAAGTGTGTGTGAGCTATGGTTCAAGATTTCTGACTGTGTTCCAGGGGGCGCTGTAGAGCCCCTGTGCCACGCCCGGGTCCAAGCCTCTGCGGCGTCCTGATGGCCGCAGATTCCAATGTGTGTGCCAATTTTCAAGAGTTTTTGAGCATGTTAAGGCCCCCAAAAACCCCCGGAAGGTTTAATAAAAAATAAAAAAAATAATAATAAGAATAATCCTTAGAAGAACAATAGGGCTCTTCGCCCCTTCGGGCTTGAGCCCTAATAATAATAATAATAATAATAATAATAATAATAATAATAATAATAAACGGAGCAATTCCAAGAGGGTCCTCACACCATCGGTGCTCGGGCCCTAATAAAAACAGATACTCACACTTGCTACTTTAAAAAATTAATTACTAGTTACTAATTACATCTTCAACAGTGTAATTAAATTACTGTATAAATGACTCTCTCCAAAAACTATTTTCTAAACCCTACATCAACCTCGACAAGTTAATTAAAATAACCATTTCATGTCTATCCTTATTTCATTCTTTCAAATAAATAATAGATAATTAACTAAATTAAATTAATCCGGTTACTCTTAGATTAGAGTCCAATTTACCAAATTAACCAACTATTAACTATGATTTCTCGCTTATTGTACTCCTAATTACTGCTTATTAATACTTAGTAAAGTATTTGATAAGTTTAAGAATAGGGTAGGATTAAGGATTTAGAATAAGGTCTCATATATTCAATATTTTTTTGAGTTCTGAAACATACAGGATGTTTTTATAGCACAATGTCCTCCTGTGTGTCAAAAGATCAAGGGAATTTTGATTCCTCTGTTAGTGACCCCTTTAATAACAAGAACCTTTTCCTGATATTGTCAACTCTGCCACAAAATCCCTAGAGATAACTTGCAGAAATTATCTCCCACAAGTGCAGTAAGAACATGGGACTTTACTCACAATATTAAGCTCCGTGGTAAGGAAATCTAACAAACCCCTACAAAAAAACCAACAACAAGTCATTCTTGCATTAGAAAGTGTGACTTGAATCATCTCACCCATTCCAATAACCTCTCTCTAGTTTCTGTATTATAATACAGAAGGGGAGAGATTTGAAAAACCCAAACATGTTTCTATGTAAAGAGCCGTTTACAAAGAATTCATGTTCTTCTAACAGGTGAGAAATCACACATTTGCTAAATGTGATTAAACAGTGTAATTCACGAGAACACGCTTGTGGTTAGTGTTTTTAAATGACACCTGCGTATGGATGCACTCAAGACGGTGTGGTTTTTACTGGTGATGACTTCACTAAACCCACACAAGCTTCACTAGAAATACACCGGCAGAGCACGGTCGCACCTTGATGGAGTTATCACGTAGACCGCTGATGATCTTTTCGTCGTCATACTGAAGGCAGTAAACACCTTTGCTGTTCTCCGACCTACACTGGATCCTCTGCAGGTTATGTCGGCCACACCTCCAGTTTGCCTCGATGGTCTGGAAGCATGAACAGCAATGTCATATGAGCAATTTAATTACACATCTAATTTATTTGATTGGAATAAAAATGATTATGCATGCACATTAACTAAATCAGCGGCCCGTTTTATCAAAAATAACTGATGGCTGCATACTCTGATTACTCAGAGGGTAGCTATGAAGAAGAATAAGAGCTGAGTAACATGAGGCCAACCCCTGAGGTGTAATCACAATGAACAAACAAACAAACGCTTACTACCTCCCTGTCCTTAAAAACACTGACATGAGCAGACAAGATCTAACATCGCATTACACTCTTAAAAGGACAAGAGAGAAAGAAACGATGGTTGCTTTGCCCACCTCAATGTCCTGAATGATTTTTGGATAAAGAGAGCGGTAGTATGAGTTTGGAGGAACTTCTGTTGTGCGGTTCTTGAACAGGTATTTTTCCCTATGAAGGAAATGGCAATAAACATCCCTGATAAACTGACATAAACAAGCATCTTCACAATTCAAGGCCAAATAAAATGCACAAGCATGTCTGGTGGAGAATTACACCACTGAGAGATAATGACGAGGTTGTTTCTAAACCTCATGTATAAATGAGGGGGTTTGGGGGGATGTAAACAGAGCTGTGACTCACCACTGGTGTCTCTCTGAAAGGCCTTTCCACAGCGGGTCTGTCCGAACCATCCTCTCGATCAGCTTCTTCCACAACATGCCTTCGGATATCACACGCTGCCATTCTTTACACACCAGCTCAGCCGAACAAAGAGAGCGTGCGTCCAGGAAGGACAAGATGTTCTCCGCTATATGGTCCAGACCCTGAGCTGGAAGACAAATTGAGAGCGATTTTCTTTAAGTGAAATGGGAAACTTTATATTAAAAAAAAAGGGTAAACTACAATGTTATCAGGAAGGGACTGGATAGCATAAAGTAGACAATGATAAACATGGAGATTGGAGAATGCAAGAGGGGTTTAAAAAACAAAACAAAAAAAAGCTAAAAAGGTGGTTTGATGATGTCAGCTAAAATGGAAAAACTTCATTCTAATATGCTGAACTGGTACTTGAGAAAAATTACTTTTTTATTATCATCAGTGTTGAAAACTGTTGTGCTGCTTAATATTTTTTGTGGCAACGGATAAATTTTTTAGGATTCTTTGATATATAAAGTGAATTCATTTGGAATGGATATTTTTTGCAACATCACAAATTTCACTTCTGATCAGTTTTAATGCATCCTTGCTGAATAAAATGATCTCTCTCAAAAAAAAAAAAAAGAACAATCTAACAGGCCACAAAATTTCAATGGTTGTGTATATTCAGTTGAAATACAAACAGGGATTTTATTCTAAGAATAGGGCCCTATGATTTCCACGATGCAGAAAGTGCGGATGGAATCACAGAATCCAGTTATAAAAACAGAACTTACAGTTTAACACGGGATATCAAATGTTCAATCGTAAGTCGCTTTAGGATCGACCCTGCTACATCAATGTAAATGTATATCACGGAAATTGTTAAAGTTTGGATGAATTAATCAAAATTAGTCCATTCACCGAAAAGGACTATTAAACCGCAAAAAGACTAATCAAATATGAATCCTGCATGTTCGTGTCTCCGTGTGAATGAATGACGCAGACGCGCATATTGTTTACTACACCTTATGAATTGCGTGACGCTCGTGGTGATTTCAGCGTCTGCCGTCTCACTAAATGAGGACATAAATACATGAACAACATCTCCAGAACTGCTCTGAGGGTACTTCATGAGCATTTTGCCTTTCATTTGAGTAAAACTAGTGTCATATACACAGACATTTAAAGGTATTCACAGCAACCCGCCAAAATAAAAGTTTGGTTTAACTTGAAGACATTGCATTGTTTGGTTTAACTTGAGAATATTGCTATTATTCAGTAGAATGTACGTAATACTACTACTGTTGGAAAAATTCATACAACTATTTTTTTTAAGGAATAGTTACAATATTAACTATGTAAAAATAACATTTCATAGGGCCCTAAATATGTAACTTCTGTTAAACTTTTAATAAATGGTCACTAAATTGTATACGTTTCATGATTTTTATTAATCAGAAATGCTTTGATTAATACAATTAAATTTAACCATTAAAAAAAAAGGAGTCTATTATATAGAATTTGAAAAACAAAACAAAAAACAACGTATTTCATAGGGCCCTATAAGAATAAAATATACTGATGATTTGTGATTCAAGTTTGGTTTCAATTTTAGAGATAAAAAAAGGCCAAGAAAAACATGGTCTCTTTAATCTTAAGGCTATATTTTAAGATTAATGGACACACCCTTCATCAGAAATGGCATTTTCAGAACAAGGACTCTGTGTGTGTTACCTGGCAGTGCCGTGATGAAGTCCCTTTGGAGCATGGGTTTGAGGTAGGAGTTTATGTGGCCGTGTTGGTAATGGCACATGCGTGAGATCAGGTGTTCCACAAACTCCACCTGGTCTGCCTCAGACCACTGATCAAAGAGCTGAATGCACACGTCCTTCTCCTTCTCGTAATTTCCCTCTGACAGCCGCTTCCTAGAGCCTGTCAAAGGTCCATTACTCACCTGAGGACAGATAAAAGTAGGCTGGGAGAATTGTAAAAGGGGGGTAAAAAAAGAAGGAAATATTAGATGAGACAAACGAAAATATTTATTGGAAAGGAAAATTGTAAACATGGCAACGTACTATCATAATATTTTAAGGCAGATGTGTTAACTCCGCAAAGAAACAGTGCTGCAGGTGCTCTTCTATTAAAAGAGCCATATACAGTTCCTGTCTTCACATGCTTCTACAACAAATTCTCACGCTATTAATCACAAACAACTCATCACTTGATGTTCTGTACATACAGTCATACTTGAGCACTTAAGTGACAAAACATTTCAGAAAATCGGCACAAAATTCGCACAAAAAAAAAACTAACATAATTTTGTTACTTTTTGGAAAGTATTAGATAAAGATTCTGACATTTTCTGACAAGTCAAAAAATAGAAACAAGATCTAATGTGCGGTGGAGATTTTGAGGAACTGATCGAATAACTTCATCAGAATACATTTGGTTTTGTTAAAAATAAGACCAAAAATGTCTCAAAAATGTGAAGCTAGCCTTGAGAAATCTAGCATCATATGTCTGCAGATCATGCCGCTTGGATTCATATGAAACGCAGGTATTTTGAAGTGCCTTACATCTTTGTTAAAAGTTTTGGGGTCGGTAAGATTTTCTTTTGAAGAAATTAATACTTTCACAATACTTTTTTGATCAGGAAATATTAAACTGATCAAAATGACACCAAGTACATTTATAATGTTACAAAAGAGTCTGAAACTAAACGAATTATGTACTTTTCAATAAAGAAAAATTAAAAAATCCTTTAAGATATCCTGAAGACTGGAGTAATATGTTGTTATATTACATTGCATAAAGTTTTTTATTTTTTATTTTAGTAATTTCACATCAATACCACTTTACTGTATTTTCAATCAAATAAATGTAGCCCTGCTGAGCACAAGAGACTTCAAAAACATTACAAATCTCACCAACTCCAAACTTCTGAACAGTATTGTGAGCGTCCAGATAATTTTGGGGCCAATGTAATTTTCCAGGGCATATCAAAAATGCAAGAGGAACCCCAAAAACAAAAGCCAGCGGAAATGGACACTGAGGTTTTCCAGATGCAAATTAGGCAACAAACCCCCAAATCAACAGGACTTCAGTATAGGAAACCCTGCATAGTTCAGGGAGAGGCTACACAATAGACCCACATTGTTCTATCCGTTTATTATTTTAGCAGACTTTGACACACTTTACTGAGGTAGGGCTCGTCCTCCTCACCTTAATCAATGTGATCTTTGGGGAGCGGTCTGCAGTCTGCGAGTCCATGACAGAGATGTTCTGCAGAAGAAATCACAATATTATTATTATTTTTATAAATCAATAGTAATGTCTTCTTTAAATTAAACAAACAAACATAATTCAAAGACCACAATATGAATCAGAACTACTCCTATACATAGCCCACCCTTTCATCATCTGATCACATACGTTCATAATCACATTGCATTGTTTGTTAGAAAGCAGATGAAAGGACGGAGTGCCAGTCTACGATCTGTGCGTGCCGAATAATTGGACCGACCCTCCATCAGCATGCAGCAAAGATGTGGGATGGGGCAGGGCCTGTGGGCGTTTGGGTAACGTGTCAACAGCTGTCCCCTAACCAAGGCCACCACAGGGATATGCTTTCATCCCAAGTAAAGCCACGATAGAGATGTTACCATACATATCGTTGCTCTTAATATCCACAACTCAGCACCTGCTTTAATCCATAATCACTGAATACCAGCCAAACTTATTTTTCGAAACTTCGGCTCTCTGGACTAAATAAAGCAGTTATATTGAAGCTAGAGAAAAAAAAAAAAAAAAAGTGTTACTTTAGCAGCACTGAGATAGTATTTTAGACTTTATTAATATCATTTTTTTTTTCAGGTTTTCCCCATTTATTATTTAATTTATGTTTGTAATTTTGTCAAGTTTTTATTTTTATTATTATCATTATGTGTGTCAAAGTTTTAATTTCAGTTTTAGCTGTAGTTATTTTAGTACTTCAAGTTAAACAAAATGTTTTTATGGTTTTAGTTGACAATAATAACCCAGTCTGACACATGATGACAAAGTCTGGGATTCATTTCAAACCTTCTTTCTAGGTCAGCAGAGCAGGAAGTGCAGTTTTATTATGAGTCTCTGCAGTAGATACACAAATTCACATGGCTTGTTTCCTTCAAGCAAAAGCCATTTATCGGTCTTCCTCAAGCTTCACAACACAAGTGGACAGACTCAAGTGCATTCACTCCTACCCTGTTCACAGTATCCATGGCAACAAGAAGCAAATCTACTCTGATTCTATAATGTTATTGTATTGACTAGGAGAGAAATTGATTCAGACACAAGCTTATTAATAAAGAGCACATTTAAACAAGTCAACTTATTTTTAAAGAAATCATGAAAACGCTTTAAATTAAGAATAGAAATATAGTATTTAAAATTAATAGGGACTACATATTCAAATCTAGTCAAAAAATAATAATAATAAAAGCTGCGCGTTTAAGTAGTAAACGATATTTGAGTGATTCAGATTATTTTTATTTTAAGTGTTTCATAGAATTACGGTTGAGAAAATTGTTAAAAATAAGAAACAGTGTATTTAATAAGAAACTATCGTAATTGGTTCGAGTAGGCTAATGGTTTGGTGTGGTTAGCCACCTAGCCGCTTGCTGCTTTCACGGCAACAATTAACGTTTGTATTTCCCTAAGAAAAGTGTGCGGTTACTAAAACACAAATGTTCAACTCATTTAAACACGGTTGTTGAATTAGTTTGCCTACATTTGTATATTTGCTCATCGCTCGGCTCAAAAACGTCATTTAAAATTGACAGCAGAAGCGGATACTTCCTATTACGCAGCTTTAAAGTCCAGTCAAAATGAGTCGTGAGAAGTAAACGTTGCGTTACTGTGAATGAGAAGTGATTATTTTAAACTCTTCAAAACATAGTTAAGCGTTCTTGGACTTTATATGAACCACAACTCGTCAGCGGGACTACATTATAGACCGGATTGAGTGGCGCAGAGGCGCCGCAGTGAAGCTCAAGACACCGGCTGAAGTCGAGGAGACTCGGACTCACCACGACGCCGAGGCAGCTTCCCTTCCTTCGCCTCCGCGACTAGCTCAATAAATATCCTCAGAACAGCTGTTAGCCTGGTCTACTAACGTTTCAGCTGTTCTTTTAAAGGAAAAATACAGGCGAGAGAGGTGAAACCGACCAAGTGAGCCAGCGATACACAGTAGGGCCCTCCCTGTCAGCCGAGCCAGCCATTTCTCTCCTCACCCCTCCTTCCGTCCTCCCTCCCTCCACTCAGCCGATCCCTTCCCACTCCAGAGGCTAGTTATATTAAACCAGGCTACTCTTATAACCGCTAATATGGATATAAAAAAATCTAAAGTCTTGAGAATAGACTAGAAAATGTATTTCGGAGCACACTCGAGTACTCACCATCAGCTCTAAGGTTTTGTCCTCCATCTCCGGCTCCATGTTTGTTCCCCGAAACTCGCAGTGAAAATGGAAACCCCGCCCTGCGACACAATCACGTCACGAAGGAAGGCGGAGAAAACAGCCTTGCGTCTAATTCTTTCATTGGCCGTCATATGACAAAACGTGCGTTGTGATAGGATCATTTCTGCTGCTAAGGTGCACACAGACAAAGTACGTCATAATCGAAGGGAGATGTAATCTGTAACAACATTCGTGGTTGGTCACCGAATGACAAAAAGGTTTTGTCCGTTTTGTAAAATGAACGGCGATAGGCTGCAGTCTGGCGCTAGGGTGTATATCGGGGTTATCCCCAGTGATTAACATATTAAGAATATTTCTGATTGTTTGCTGGTGACATTCTGGCTTGCAGCCAAATATTATCATTTTAAGTAAGTCTAAACTATTCAATAAAACAATAAATTCTGAAGCTATCAGAATAATGTTAACCTTTGCTTTCCGGTTAAATTGCTCACGATTGCCTTCCTCATAGTAGGCGAAATAATGTTGCCAAACTTCGAACACATAAAACGAAGTATTATCAAACCAGACGAAACATTCTCGCAAGATAAACAAGCTATACGTGCAATTTGCAAACAATGAGAACGTTTAATGTCTGTGTCCAGATGTAACAAATGATTTATACAAAATAGTGATGGATCAAAGAAAATGAAAAAATATACAACATAATTGCTAGAATAATGTGGGCCCGTGTTTTGAATTATTTCCCCCCCTCTCTCTCTCACCTTTTACATTATCGGATTGAGTGTTCGTTTTAGTAGGCATCAAAAAACCAACCATGCCACAATTGTTAAAAGGTCCAAATAATTGATTTGCAGCTTTGCCTTTATAAAACCAATATGTTGTTAAAATATGACCGGACAAAAATGGAAAGAACTTAGAGGCTTGTAATCTGTGGCGGATCAGACTCCCAGATGTGACTTTTTAAAAGGGAATTAAACAGCCAAACTGACATATATTCACTCACACATCACAGTTGACACAGTAACCCCCTACCCCGTAATCGGTCCAAAAGGATATTCCCATGCATAAAGCCGTCAAATACCAATGAGTGCTGAAGGCTTGAGCTAAGATTTTATGTTCTGAAACAGCAGGAGGCTTAAGTTAGATGCTGAAGTCCAAATGCTGGTACACTGTGCTGTCATATCTCAGAAACTGCAAAGTTCAGGCACTCATATATAGTTTATTTTGAGAAGTAGCATCTCCTGCGGGCTGAGGAAAACAAGTGAGGGCAATGTACTGTGAAAGACGGTTCTCAGTCTTCAAGAAGGGATGGGTCCAGTTACTATATGGTCCATTTGAGAGCAAGAAACACTTCACTGTGGGCACAATGCAATGGGAGGAGCAGGGTGTACCGCTGGCTCAGAGATCATAACCACCTCCACACTGGTTTACAGCAGAAACAAGGCAACCAATCAAGTCTGGGATAACTGGGAAATGAAAACGCAGGCCTGGCAATGGGCTTTAGGTGGCTAGAGGTAAGCAGTACAGATCTAATCATTTGCTACTGCTTTCTTCATACAATGAATAAGAGAAAATATAATACATCTGAATAAAATACAACAGCAGCAGATGCCATTATAAAAGGAGAGGCAAAAGGAAGTAAAGGAGTGAAATTAGAGGGGAAGAAAAGTTTGGTTTTTTTGTGTGAAGAGCTGAGGCAGGACAGGCAGACGGGCCATGGCCATGCCGCGATGACCCGGTAATTAGTGAAGAGGAGAAAACTCAGTCTCTTCCAGTCCAGAGATGGAATCGCTGTATTCTAAAGCCAGGGACACGCAGACCACCCGCCATCTTCTCAAATTCTTATTCTCCCTCCTGCTGATTTGATCTCCTTCGCTCCTCTCCCATTTGAGGGGTAGGTGAAGGGGGAAAATCTTATATTTGAATTTTGTGTTAGTCCCGACTACCTAGTAGTCATCTAAATCAAAGAATTCATCATCATCTCCCTGGTAATCCATGCCTTGGAAGTCCACCCGGTACCGCAAGATTCCTGAAGAAAAAGAAAAAAGATATTGATATAATGACAACGTCTTTCCATTTCCCTACAAAACATAATCCATAGAGAGCACTTACCACCAATGCCTCCAAAGCCTTTCACAAACTGTGAACCCTCCTGGCTTTTGTCCGTAACAATTTCCAGCGTGGCCCCAAACTTCTTGTAGCTATTGGCGAACCACTCAAGCAGCGGCATGCTCTCAATCAGCTCATGCTCCTGACCTGTCTAAAATAAGAAAAAATATGGTACTGTTTAGGGCTGTAGCTATCGAATATTTTAGTAATCGAGTATTCTACCAAAAATATAATTAATATTAAAGTGCAATATTAATTATGCAAGAGAAAATAAGACTCCTGGGTCTCTTAAAATGAACAAAAGTTTCCTTTTTTAGGAATTTTTATTTTTATTTTTTAAATGCATAGAATGCAATGCATACATCAAAAATAAAAATTTAATTATTACCCATTGTTTCTCTGTCTGTACTTGTACTGTGAACAATGACAAAGTTGACAGATGAATTAAGTGCATTTAAGTGCCATTCAATTGGGGTTTTAAATAAAGCATTGCACATTAAACATTAAACACATAAAACATTAATTTAATTTATCTTTTAATTACTGAACATTAACTTAACTTTTTGGTAAACAAAGGGGATTTACTATTAAAAATAATACATGGAAGAAATGTTGTGTGATTAAACATTAAGTAAAAAAAGTTGGATTTTTTTTTAGTAGTAGGCTATGTACGTTCTGCTGAACAGTAGTCTTTAACCGGACTTTTATTTTGATGAGTTTACGTACCTTTACAGTTCTGTGTATGTGATGTGACGTTAGTTTTACTCAAATCAAACGGTCAAATGCTCACGAAGAGACTGTCAGAGCAGTTCTGGAGATGTTGTTCATGTGTTCACCTCCTTATTTATTGAGACCGCAGACGCTGAAATCACCGGAGCGCCATGCGCTTCAGTGTGTTTGATAAAGGAAGTCATGCTTCTGCACAATTCATTAACACAGACACGCAGAACACGCAGGATTTATATTTAAATAGACTGTTCTGGCTTAATATTTACAGATATTAGTCCATATCGTGATTTGATGTAAGTGCAATGACCTATTTTTGATTAATTCATACAAAATTTGGCAAATTCCGTGCCATTCCGCGTTAAACTTTAATTCCGTTTTTATGAGTGGATTCTGCGGTTCCCTCCGCGTTTTCTGCATTGCGGAAGTCATAGGGCCCTAGTTGTGGTATGCCAGCTCTATCTTGCAATGGACACACGCCACGACGTTCTCTTTACGTTTGCCTGCGCCCTCAAATCAAAACACTGCTGACTCCTTGCAGTATGCGATTTCGGACTCAGCGCTTGTGTCTCCTTCCGCTTTGTGGGTGACGTAAACGCGTTGTGTCACATTTAAAAATAATCATTGCTAAAAAACCTGACATGAGATTTAAAATAAATTAAAAGAGGCTTCGAGGCAGAGGAATTTGCCTCGATCATTTTTTGTAATCAAGTTACTCGAGGAATCGTTTCAGCCGTAGTACTGTTAACATGATACACTTCCAGCCTGAACCCAACATTGGCTAAACTGAAAAGCAAACATTACACAAAATGTGCAAACAATTAATCATGTATTTTTCCTTTTAGAAACAGTTATGATCAAAATTAAAAAGGAAAGGTTGTTTTTACAATAAGAATTTCAGAATGTTCAACACTCCTAAAAGTAAAGCTGCTTTATTGGCATCAATGGTTACAAGAACCTTCTTCAGCATCCACTGAACCTTTCCATTACACAAAAAGTTCTTCATGGTAGAAAAAAAAAGGTTCTTCAGATTATTAAAATAGTTTTCACATTAAAAAAAAACAAACAAAAAAAAAAACTGTTCACTGGGAGGTTCTTCGAAAAAGCCAAAATTATAGTTCCTACAGTTTAATTCTTCACTCCTTTGCTCTGAGCTGCATGAACTATACAAGTTTCTGTGAAACCGGAAGATCCCGTTTCTCACCATGATTTAAGGATTAAGACCATCTGACAAATGTAACAAATGTGCTAAGACTGGGATCTAAAATAACTCACTCTAGATCTCCATTTTGTAAACACACACATGACACTGATATTCAATGCAGTCTTAGATTTTAGAACCCATAATGTAAGATCCTGCGAAATCGTAACGGAACTGCAATAAGCTTGGTACTAATGGGCTGATGACAGTCTAAAGATCAAGTGTTCCAACCCATAGGCTGCTGATCTGATTTCAGGCCATGAGAATTGATCATTGGTTGCTTGAGTTTGGCACTTAAACGCCACAAGAAAGTCACTCGGGGAAAGGAGTTAAAGCCATCGTTGCTTCTACATTACTTTTTTCAAATAAAAAAGATAAGCTGTATCATATCAATCTGAATTTGATTGACGTGGTTTCACTTACCTCCTTGTCAGTGAAATGAGACTTGTCCTTCTCCTGTTCCGGTGTCAGATAGAGTATCTTTTCATCTGATTATAATTAAAAATAAAAAAAATTATAAAAATGAGAAAAGGAAGTCTTTTATGTTTTGCAAATATTGTGAGACTGAGTATGAGAGTTCAGGGTGTGTGTATACCATTTTCTGGTGTAGTATTTTCTCCATGACAGCGTAGGACATAACGCATAGTGTCCAGGTTCTCGTAAACTATAAGAATCTCCACCGCTCCCATCTCCAGTGCTTTGAGTGTGTCTTCAACTCCAAAACAATACTTCCCTGTGTCCTGACTGATCTCATCAAAGTATCGGCCTGAAATCAAAGACACAGGTCACCACATCAATTACCAGTGTTTTATATATTACAAACATTTTTTCCAGCATGTCCATTCCCTTTATCAAGCACGTAAATCAACTACCTATTAGTTTCTTTTCTTGGATGAACTTAACATTGGACAGCACTTCTGCTGAAAGCTCAATGGCCTGGTTAAAACCATTCTCTCCTCCATACGATATATCCACCAGCTTCAGAACCTTCGCTTGTAGCCTCTACATGTGCAGAAGAACCAACATCAGAAAACCAGCGGACTGATTAATAAAGGCTGTAAACATGAGAAACATGAGAACATACCGGATCAAACATGTCTGACTGGCTGAGCTCCGTTTTGAAATCGGCCGATCCGGCAAGAACCAGTCCTGCCACATTGACCTTGTCATTGGACACAAAGAGTTGCACAGCAGTCTCTGCTACCTTACGCACATAGTTATGTCTCTTCTCCATCCTCAAACGTGCAAATCGAAGAGCAGACTGTCCTCCTCTACCTAGAGTTAAAGGAATCAAGCTCATAAACCCTAAATTCCATAAAAGAATGAAAATAGCCTCAGCAAATTTGAAGATGTTTACCGTGTTTTTTGGGCAGGTCCACAGTAAATTTGTGCAACACCTCCCTTGTGTTGCCTTGCAAAGTCCCAAACAGGGCACCACTACCATCAATCACAATGAAACCGAACTTGCTGTCGTCTGACAGCAGAGCTGTTAGAGCCTGTGCATACAAAAAAATTATATATATTAGGTGTTTCAATGTTTTAGTACATCAGACAGATAGATAGACAGATAGATAGATATTACCTCAGTATGGAACTTGTTGTCACATAAATACAAGGATGTGTTGATTGGTTTAAAAGGCTCAAAATCTATGTTTACTTTCTTCTCTTTGCCTTCCTCTGTCACTATGGTGCCACAATACACCACCAGGCCATTAGGAGGCACTGCAAGATAAACAGAAGATTTATGGGAGGGGGATCAGGAAAGGCCGCACCTATTGAAAAGATTAAATCAGGTGGAACACCCCATTGTACCCACACATACACAGCAAATATATATGAGCTGCCAGGTTAATGTTTGAACTGCCCTATTTTGGAAAAGATAAACATACCAAGTGCAATAAAATTCAATCATCTGAGAAGTTAAATGGCTGTGAAAGATCATAGAAGAAGCGAAGCCCACTTATTTACCTTTGTTGTAGAGTTTGAGTCTCTGCTGTACTGAGGTAATGGCTCCCAGCACGGAGAGTCTGTTGACTCTGCTCTTGATGTTCGAAGCTGTGCCGAACTCATCAGCCAACATCTTCGCAACACGTGAAATCTGATCCTTGGGTGGGATGATGAGGGAAATCATACTGGTGCCATTTCTGAGAAAGAAGCATTATTACAGAAATATAAGAGCAGGCTGAGACTTTCATTAACACACAGTTTCAAAAGTTTAGGGTCTGAAAGATTTTTTTTTTTTTTATATTATCAGTTATCATGCTCACCAAGCCAGCATTTGCTCAAAATACAGTAAAAACAGTGATATTTTCAGAATTTAAAGTGTGTTATCTATTTAAATATTTTAAAGTGTATTACTGTTATGGCAAGTTGAATATTCAGCAGTCATTACTCCAGTCTTCAGTGTCACATGATCCTTCAGAAATCATCCCGATTTCGAATATGCTGGTTTGGCACTCAAGATATACCTTTTTAAATCAATTTAATTATTATTGTCAATGTTGAAGAGCTCCTTAATATCTTGATGTAAACTGATCAGTTTGTTTCAGTAATCTTTGCTGAAAAAAATAAAAGCATTTATTCTAAACAGAATTTTTTGTAACATTACAAATGTCGAATGAAAGCATCCTTGATAAACAACAAACAGATACCAAACTTTTCAGTGGAATTGTATATACAACGTATCAAATAACCTAACTTTGTCATAAAGTGTCAAGCAAATGTATGATAAAATCTAAACTGTTTATGGGCATACTGGTTGAGGGATATCAAATACATCTTCAAGTCGGCATAAAATAGATAGTTCTACATAGACTCAATTCATTAACATTTGTTCCATAACAAAAAAAAAAAAGATGACTGAGGCTGTCATTCTGCTTAACCATTCGGTTTCATTGAAAAACAAAAGAAAAACAAAGAGATAACAAAAGGAATGACCCTGTAAGCCTTACATTTTGCAACACGCTTTATACTTCACAAAAGAATAATAAAAAATATGAAATCAAAGCGATTTAGATCAACATGACTGTTAAGAGTATGACAAATAACGTTAATTAATTTTTGGGATGAACAAACGGCGACTATATTGCGCAATTAAACACTAAGACAATATTCACCTACAACAATGTTAATACTGTGATATTAAAACGACTTTAATAAAAAAAAAATGATAACATTTAAGAGAAACAAAACATGTAACGTTAGCATGGTTGCACCCATTTAACAAACGTCACATCCACCAACCCATTTTAAGGCTTCATCCATAAAGAGTTTTACATGTCAAACGACACCACATATGACGTTTCCCGCTCTTTAACCTAAAACCAACATTACTCTCGAAATGAAGCGCTGTCCAGTGCGCGGTCTCGTTCTCCGTACACCATGCTGCTCTCCCCAACAGCTGTTAGCACGCTGGTTAGCATGTGGTCCCCCCAAAAGAACGAGACGAATAGCACATCGACGGTGCGACTGTTTGTCATTCAACAGCTGTAAACAAATCTAGAGGATCTGACGGAGAGAGCCTCACCCTCTAGCCGCCTCAAGGCTTTTGATCAACTTCTTAATCTTCCAGATTTCCACGTTCCTGTCCGCTGCGCTGGGGTCGTCCGCCATCTTCCTCGCGCGGTCTGGACCTGCTGAAAAAGAGAATCCAACTTTAGCTTGCTAGCGCCAAGTGCTTGATTAGCAGTTTTTCCCCCCAAAGAGGATCGTTCACAATGTAATTCTGAAAGGACCGAGCGGGGATCAGACAGAATTGTTATTTGATTAAAAGAACGTATGTTGTGAGTAACTTAGAAGAGAAAATCTCGACTAAAGTTGCAGGCGCTAAATGGCTAAATCAACCCTGCATGCGGGCCTCTCGCGCCCGAGAACATCCCTGCCACGCGCCGATCGCGCGAAACCATCCTTTAGTTATGATTTTTTTTAAACGTGGTCCAGTTTCTGGTAACAATTTTGTTATCGGACATTATCGCACTGTACTCACAGACTAGAATTATCCGCTCCGCCGCGTCCGTACGGCAGTTACTTTGTGGTCCACAGCTCGCGCGCCGCTGTTTGTCAGTGACGTGATACACTTATCGTTAGCAGCCGGTTTGGTCCTGCTGCCTGCGCGTGGTGCTTCGGTGGAGGCTCACGTGGGGGGGAAAGGCAGAAATTCCATTTAGTATCACTTCCTGAAAACGCCACGCATGGGGGTGTATTTGGAGCTATGTGATTGGAAGACTTTACTGTCAAACAAAAAGGGTGGAACAATTACTTTTTAGGATTTTTTTTAAATGCTTTATTTAGTGACAACCAGTGTTGGGCAGTAACTCGTTACAAGTGATATTATTAAAAGTTACTACAGTTATTGGTTGTGTAACTAATTATTACCAAGATTTCAGGAATACAATTACAGCTACTATTCCTTTCGATGGTCAACCCCTTTTGATTTAAAGTCCAACAATCCAATAATTCCTAGATTTATTTTCATATATTTTTTTTTTATATAACTGGCACATGAAGTCACCACTGCAGCAGGCATATGGGAAATGAAAAAGCTTACATTCAGTGGATATAAATATTGCCATTACATTGATTTTGTCAGGAGAAAAGATTTTCTGAACACTGATGTGCACGTTGTGGCATTATGGAAGTTGTGTTATTACTTTACTCTGGCTTTACATGGCCACATCCCTCTGATCACGATATAAAAATAATAAAATCTTTCCAGTGAATGAAACATTTTCTTATACACTTGAAAACATGGTTTCTTTTAATAAAATAGCCTACATCATGGAATGTAATCGTATTGCTACAGTGACAATTAATGAGATTGATACAACACTTTTACGTAAACGTTACTATCAATCACACTGTGATCCAATCTGGATTTTGGTTAAATGATGAGGCATAAATATATTGTTAGAAACATTTTGGAAGAATTTTATGGGGAAGATATTCAACTTATGTGGGGCGGAAAGAAAAGTGGTGTAACTAATTACTGTTGCCAGAAATTAATAACCAACATAATAATATTACTTTTGGAGTAACTGGCAATGAGTAATTTATAATTTTCTTTTGAGTAACTAGCCCAACACTGGTGACAACCCACATAACAAATCAATACAAAATAAAAATAACAAGAATATTATACTAACAACAAGTAATTAAATAGTTTAAAAAAAATAATTGTATGCATTATTTTGCTTAAAAAATAAAATGTCCACCCCTTTATTACTGTAATGCATTTATTTATTTCTTGTTTGGTAAATTCTGTTTTAAATTAGATTATTTTTATAATGGTATAATAACAATATAATTCTTAATTTAATTAAGCAAAATAAAACCTTTAACATCTTTATTTTCTTTTTAGTTAAAATACGACCCACACTTTTGACACTTTTTATGAGATGCACCCTTCTGTTATAAAAGCACACAATTATTTGTGGTTTGTTTCAAAACGCCAACTCTGCAAGAAAAACGTTACATGTTTGTTTAAACAAAATACTAATATTGAAACATGCTATCAATAACTTAAGTATAAGCAGGCACTTTAACTATTTTATTTTTATACTGAAACCTGACAATACATTGTCATAATATTCAGTTCTAACACACACATCCCTGTTGTTTTAATTCACTTCTACTTTACATAAAGAAAACCAAGCCTTCCATTAGGATCAGTTTGCATTGTGACTTTTATGTTTGTTTGTTTTGAGAAAAGACAATTATTTAGTTTTACTGCATTATTGACTTGGAAGGGAAATATACTTAACTCTCATTGAAATAATGTCACAATGTAAAACTTAAAAAAAGACTTAATTTTCTTTAGACAAAATATAATCATATATTTCTTCATGATAAATTATGTAAAGGGGGGGGGGGGGGGTATTGCATCTTTGTCCAGGTCCTGGAGTTCCCCCGTGCACATTTAGGATGACTATGTTATTTTTATCATTAACCCACACTTCATACCCCCAAAACCATATCTGGGAGACAGGACCTGGACTGAGAACTAATGTCAGTACTAACACATTTAGCTTTGTTGTCATGTTAATAATATAGATACTTTGATCATACATTCATCTGAATGTATTATTATTCTACAGCATTGCGTCTCTCCTGAGTTAGAGTTATTAAATTACTTTATTCAATTGCATCCTACACACAAATCATACCTTCACAAACCAAAGTCTAAAACAGATTAAGAGTATAAAGAGACTAAATATTTCAGCAGATCTAGACTTGGCCAAGGACACTTTCAGCTACGATCACAAGAGTTCATTTTTCATGGTCTCTTGGTTCCTTTGCTGAGTTTGTCTCCAAGCTCCTGAATCAGTTCAGCAAGTTCTTCAGTGGCCTGTGACTTTTCCTCCAGGAGCTCGTAGCGGAGGCTAGAAATGTCCTGCTTGATTTCCTTCAACTCACCTGAGGAGAAAAGCCACATGAAAAGAAGGGTTTAAAGGGTTTCAAGTAAAACTTGGCATCAAAATCACAGTTACGGACATTTTTAACACTTTACGGTTTATTGCTAGACATCAATCAAAGAAATGTGTTTATGGCAACACAAGTAAATCACAAAAGAGACATTAATGGATGAATAAATGAATCTTACCTTCATTGATCTCATCACTTTCACTGTCAATTTGGGCTTTTAGGACATACCGCTTGATGAGACGCTTCATGAGTTTCTGTGAGAGTAAGAATGTTTAGAAAGACATTTCGCAATATGAAGTATTTGTATCCTAAAACTTTTATGTACAAAAAGTTTTAGGATAAAAATCAATCAGTACCTGATATCTTGTGGGATGTTTGATAGGATTTCTAACCGTGAAGCCCTCTTGCGCATGGTAAGGTCGAAACCGGCCAAGCTGAAAAGATATCAAAATTACAAACCTGCAATTTCTACATTTGGACAGTTTGAAAATCCTTGCTGATCTCTGACCTTAGAGCGTGAATTGGCCATTCCCACGTCCTGCTGGCCGCTATTGCTACGAACCCTGGCCTTGCATAAACTCACGAGGCATGCTTTAGTGCGCTGAGCCATGTAATAGAAGGATTTGGGGCTGGGCATTAGATTAAAGGGGGGTGGAAGAGTGCTGCCTTCATCAAAATAGGAGAGCCACAGCTTTGCACGAGCAAACTTCCATTCTACATCAGCGTCCTCCTGTTCTCACACACACAAATATAAACATATGCATTACAAAATGTCCTTTTGAATAGGTTTTTTTTTTTTTTCACAAATACATTTGTCTCACCTCGATCTCCTGGTATGAGTGGTTGATCATGGCTATGAGCATGTTGAGCAGGACCACCACCATTGTGACATTATAGACCCCAAAGAGCACGTACCCAATGTTCTCAATGAATTTATGATCGTACTTCAGAACCACAGAGATCACCTCAGATAAACCAAAGATGGACCAGAACAGGGTTTTAAAGCTTTCCTCTACCCTGCAACAGATACATACATGCAAAATGTTAGTGAGACATTCAAAAATAGTGCTTGGCAAAAATTGTATCATGTTTTCAGTACATGTACAACTTTCTTTTATTGGTGGAACAAACTAACAAATACATACATTTATTTATTTCTTTATTTAGATATTGTCTGAGCTTCCGTTTTCAAACACCAAAATGCAAGATATTAATTTGAGAGCTGAGAGGAATATTTTTAGCTTAAATTCCATGTTATATATAAATATTATTATGCACTCAAACATTTGAAGTCTGTAATATTTTTTGTAATGTTTTTGGTCACTATTAGTCTCGGCAAGACTGTATTTATTTGATAAAGAATACAGTTAAAAAAAAAATAATAATATTTTATTAATTATCTTTATTAAAAAACTTCTATTTCAATAGATTTAAAAATTGCATTTACATGATTACATGATAGTGTCCCATGATACTTCAGAAATCATTCTTGCATGCTGAATTGCTGCTCAAAAAGTGTTTTCTATTATTATCAATGTTGAAATATTTTGCTACTTTATATTTTTGTGGAAACCACAATACTTTTTTTCAAGATTCTCAGATGAATAGAAAGTTCATATACAGCATTTATCTGAAATAGATGTTTTTGTAACATAAACATGTTTACTGTCACAATTCAATGTGTCCCTCAATAAATAAAATAACTAATTTCTTTAAGAGAGAGAGAGAGAGAGAGAGAGAGACTAATCATACTGACCCCAAAACCTTTGAATGGTGTAGAAGTAAAATAGACAAATTTTATATTTTGTTGCAAAACATTCTGCAAAACATCTACTTTTGTGTTTTGTGTAAAAGCCTCTAATTTGTATCAAAACAGTGGGGAATAAATGATAGATGTATTTTTTTTTCTTGGTGATCTATCCCTTTAACAATTAAATTTGAAATATAATATTTTTCATTGTAACATTTTTGGACTCACGTGGTGAAGGCAGGATTATATTTAGCTCCCAAGTAGTAGGAATACAAATTAAACATGCCGATCATGAAGGCAAGGAAGACCATGATGAAGATGACCATGAATTTAAAAATATCCTTCACCGTGCGCCCAAGAGATATTTGTAAGGGTCCGAAACTCTCGTTTGCCGGCAGGACGTAGGCGATCCGTGAGAAACTGAGCACCACAGCGATGGAGTACAAGCCCTCGGAGATGAGCTGAGGATCTGAGGGACGCCACCTGTTCCTGGCTGAGAGAGAAGAGGCATTTTTTTGGTGTCACCACTTGATGGCAGCCTTTTGTTTCATTTCAGACACCTGCAAGATAGTCTGTGCAGCATGCATGCATAATAAGCATATGATTGAGAACAGAAACAGACCTGGTCTTTTATACTGATACAGAATTTTACAGTTTACTTTAGATTTTCATTTCTTGAATATACAGATTCGTTATTTTTGCTACAATACCGTAAGTGAAGTAGGCCACGTCTTCTGGTAATGAGACATTAATCAAGTCTGCATTAGTCACGTACAAATCCACATACAGCTGTGCATGGGAGGCTCGCAGGAAAGCCATGAACCGTGCAGTGAATGATGCCACGAAGACCGATAGCATGCCGAAGTCTAACACATTCCACAAATGCATGATGTATTCTCGTGGTCCATCAGCCCAAACCTCCTTACACTCCGTCCAGATCATTCCTGATCAGGAGAATCAAAGAAAAGAAATGGGGTTACGAGTTATTACACTGCAACGAACTGACTTTAACTGAACAATTGACTGTTTACTATTGTCTTTTTGTAGCGTGGCAATTTTGCATGACCAACACAAGTGAAATGTGCTGATTCCTATTTGAACAATCGATTCTGTCAATGAAATGAAGCAATGGTAAATGTGAAAACTCACCTGCATTCAAGGTTTTAATAGTGCTCCTTTCTAAGAGATTTCTTATTTTATTCACACTATTTTTGACCCGAGATTGCCTAAAATCTAGGCTTATGATGCTTGACTGATACTCACCAAGCACCCATTCCATTATCAACATCTCTGTCCATGAGAACTGAGTGGTTTTAAGGCGAAAGATCTGCCGTGGATGATCAGTTATGGTTTCGTTGGGAAGGTTTTTGACTCCTGCGAAGCGGTCAGAGGCATTGAGAACCAGGAGACAGAGGAAGAGGGTGAATGAGACGGCGTGAGCGACAAACTTCATAAAGGGACTGCGGAGAACCTGGCCCACCTGGAGAAAAGAGCAAACGCAGAACTACATTTAGCAATGGAAGAAAAAGAGAAGTCTGCCCAATGGTATTAAATGAATTGATTCTGAATGACGATGATGAACCTTGCTGCAGGGCATAATCCAATATGCAATAGCAAGAAATGGCAGGCCGACCATCACTCCCAGCACTGTCCAGCACTTCACGCCGATTGACTGCTGCCTAAGGCCTGATAGATTCTCATACCACAGCGTCAGTAACTGCTGCTGGCAGTTCGGATGAGCCACAAACTGCAGGGACAGCACTGAATTAGACATTTTCTTGGGAAACCACTTCCACTTTAGTCTATAAATCATTTCCCAGTACCTTCTTGACTTCATATTTAATGGCCAGTTTGACCCGGCTAAGGCAGGGCCGGTGGTGTTCGCTCGGGGGGCTCTGGTCCACATCTCCATTCAAAATGGCCTCCACCTCCTCCGTGTTTCTGCACAGATCCAGAACACCAACCACAAAGTCCTTACACTGCATGGAGAGCTTCCTGTAGTCATTCTGAAACAAAACAAAGCGACAGCATTATGACTTCAGGCGGGCTATTAATCACTTGTAAAAAAAAATCATTCACTCCAACTGGGACCCAAATTGCATCTAGCCAACAGTGAACGCTCTGCTGTGAAAGACACGGATGCGTGTGAATTCATGGAAGTCCCATGTGCACCTCCAAATGGAAGTCTGATTGATGTTTGCATCAGACCTTCTCAAACAGAAATGTACCTAATGGAGGGCACCCATGAGAAGCCCATCCTGCTAATTATAACGTCGCAGTAGTTTAGGAGAACAAACGTTTTATGTGGAATTACAGAAGCGGAATCACTGACACGCCATTACAGCTGTCAAAGTGATCGTCTGTAGAGAAAAACGGTGATGAGAGAATAATAACGGGGTGATTACAGGAAGCTCTCGATGGAGCAGTTTCAATTAATAGCTCACAAACCACAATAAGGGAAAAAAAATTGTCTGGATTTGAGAACTCCTGATTAGATATTTCCCCAGAGTGACGTCGAGTGAAGAACTTTTCCTCTACATAGTTAAATATAAAACAATACACGTCGGCAAAGCGCATGAAGCTCTCTAGAGAAACGGTTCTTTTTTGGAAAAGTGTTGTGTGGAGAGGTTCTACTGAACCAGAAACTGTCATCGAAAAGCCTCTAATTTATAATGAGGGTAATCTCAAGGGTGGGAAATTGGTTTTTGTGTGGAATAATCTGCTGGTCTGTGAGCTCGAATGAGTGTAGACGTTTCTTTCAGAGAGATGCAGCTCATTACAGGGCCACGAGCACACTTTTCACGAATGGACACTTCCTAGATTAACTGAAAAGCTTTGCTTTGAAATAATCATGAGAGCGCCTTAAAGGAATTTGTATTATGCAGAAAGTACATAATGATTCATAGTGATTCAACTTACTGTAGCCAAAAAAATAAAAATAATAAAAATGTTAGGGTTAAACATGATACATTTATGTACTAAATAAATGATTAACATAAAATTTTTTAACCAATTTTCCAATTTATAAATATATAGTTTCATATTTAAGTCAGAAATCACAAGATAAATTATGATTTTTATTATCAACAGCTCTACTTTTTAAAATAAATAATCACAATGTATATTTCTGACATCTGACACTCTGATCCAGGTAATAATTAGTAATAATTGAATAAGTTATGGTTTCAGGAAAGTAATAGGTTCATAAATAAATATTTGAAATCATAAGATAAGAATTATGACATAAAAAGTAAAAATTATAACAAAAACTATTGAGACATAAGTCAACATTTTAAAATGAAAAGTCATAATTATGACATGAACAATTAAGTTATTACAAAAGGTTGAAACTGACTGAAACTTTTTGTCATATTTATTAATATACTTATGAACTGATGAGTTATGTTTATTTGTCAATATATAATTATAATATCATAAATACAACTATGATTTATGTCAAACATATGATGTTTAATTTCAGAAATATTTTTTGCCAACATTTTTACTTTAATTTATAATTATGAGTTTAAAAAAGACTTTGACAATTAAAATAATAATAATAATAATAATGATTATGACTTCATATATCATAATGTGGACTTTTGGCATTTAACGTCATATTATTAACCAAACATGAAAAAAAAAATATTTTAACATTTTATTTTATTGGAAATCGGCTTTCTTATGTTGTTCCAAACCTTGGAATGACTTTTCTTCTTCTGTTCTCTCACACACACACACACACACACACACACACACACACACACACACACACACACACACATATATTATGTCCCACACAAAGTAATACAGGTTAGGAACAACATGAGTGTGAATAAATTATAACAGAATTTTCATTTTTGGGTGAACTATCCCTTTAAAAAAATACATTTTTATTTCAACACAACACAAACTCCTTATGTAGTCTGTGAATTTGGGCCTTTGATTTTGAGTAACACTTCTTGATAGAAGGTTTCTGTGCACCTCCTCACCTTAAATTCAGTCTCGATGTTGGCGAGTTGTGCCAGCTCATTGCTGAGCTGCAGCGCTGTGAGCACAGGGTCTTCACTAGACAGGGACAGATATGCAGCACTGGCGAGGCCTTTATAGGCGTTCATCCTCGATCGTGAATGGCTGAAAGAATCCTGCTTCTGCTTCTCCGCACACTCGCCACACTTGCAGAAATAGTCGTGGGGTTTCTCAATGCGAGCCCCCTTGAGTAACAAAATGTGCACGATCTCGTACTCCTTGCAGTGGGCCGCCAGAATCATAGGCGTGATGTCCTGGGAAAAGCGAGTCCCGTCTTCATCGTACGCGTAGAAGTCATCATCTCGTAGCTGTTGCTCCAGGGGACTCAGAGTCAGACGGAGACCACCTTCGAATGCCGGATGTGCCAGGATGGCCTCTACTATCCGCACATATCCTTTGCTGATGGCTAACAGGAGGGCATCACCCACTCGCGCCAGCCCTTCTTTCTTCAGCAACAGTTCTGTGACCTCCAAGTGCTCGTTTCCTACAGCAAGCTGCAATGCATTCTGACCCATGTAGTCCACACAGTTTACATTTAGAGTCTTGGACTCTTCAAGCATCTTACGGACCACAGGGATGTTTCCGTACTCTGCGGCATCTAGGAAACGCTCCTCCTCTTCAGTCAGACTGGTGCCTCTCTCGCTGAACATGTACGCAGGGCCTCGGACGGCCTGTCTGCGGCACTTCTCTCTCAGGGTGGTGTGTCTGCGCTGAATGGCATCAAAGCTGCAAAACCCAGATAATGACGATGCATTGTTGATATATATACTCTCAGATTTTTAGATAGGTAACAGTGAAGACATTTATAATGTTGTAAAAAACTTATATAGGCTAGTTCACATTCATTCTTTTAAACCTTCTATTCAATGGGGAATCCTGAAAAAAAAAAAAAATCACTCTTCACAAAAATGTTAAGCAGCTCAACTGTTTCAACACTTAACTTTGTTTCTTGAGCACCAATCAACATATTATGATTCCTGAAGGATCACGTGACACTGATG